>NC_063048.1:30000426-30182332 GCF_018812025.1 Megalobrama amblycephala | reverse complement strand
TGAGAGGCAGAGAATGTGTGTGCCATACAGAAGTGCACAGAAGTGTGTTATACTGGCCGTGGCTGCTTAACTGAGGACAAATGTCCAGCATATAGTGAAATCCCTACTGAAATCCATCACCTGAAATCCAGACACTGAACAGCAGTGCACTACAGCATACTGTACTAAAACATCAAAGCAAAGCACAGACAAGCCAGCAGAGACGGAACTTGCACACAGGAGAATGATTTTCTGAATTTCTGTTTCTGTTATTGATCAATCTCCTTGGAAGACAACTAAAACATGGCACATCTTACCCTGCTCTGTCAGTAATCACTGGGTAGCCTCTGCAAAACCACTTTATATCCCTGATCAAGTATTTCACTAAGAACCGATGGCTTAAATGAGAACCTTACATACAAAGAACTACAGCTCTCTCACTTCAGTTGTTTGGAGAATTCAATTTGCTGGTTGCCTGAGTTTTGGAAAGAGTCGTGCCTTGAACTGCGGCAAAAGGATTTTGGAGATCTGTCCTAATGCAGCCTGTTAGAGGCAAACAGCTCTCACTTGATCGCTATTGAAACAAACCGTTAGATATAACCACTGTATCACAACATAAACAAAGGATGTGCCTCTGAATATTCATCATACACATATACAAATGCTACTAGATTTTGAAACCAGATCTCCTGGGTTTAACCGAGTTGTATATGGGGCTTTTATTTTAGAGGGTCTTGCAGGGGAATTTTCTATCACGCAGTTACATGCAGTCTAATAAAATGATGACACTGGTGACAGCAAAACTACACTTCATCATAATCAAATGTACCCTGGTGGTTTCATGATTTACATTTTTGAGCTCACAGCATGGAGCAAAGCAATAGCACATAGATTTGAAATATTGATCTTTTTGAGTCACAACTGAAATATCTTGCTGTGTTATGACTGAAATAACTTTTTTTCTCAGGGATATATGGGCAGACATGTTCATTATCACTTCTGTGATGAATAATATAGACACTACATGAACCTCATTGAGGCTTTTACTTTTCAGACGAAAGTGTATTGAGGATTCACAAATGTGTAGAAAATAAGAGGAACTCTGCTTACTAATGCAATACTAGTAGAACGCACCCCTTGAGGCTGATGAATCACAGAGAACATAACACCAGCTGATCAATGGGCTTGTTTTAGGACTTGAGTCTGGTGATCGAAGAACAGCAGAACTCCTTCATATAATAAGCTAGAGAGGAGTCTCAGTCGGCCTTTGTGATGGATTCCTCATTAGATCAGAAGGGGCATACAGATAGTTTACTTCATCAACAAAGACAGAGATCCAATAAATCTGAGGCTCAGGAGACACTTATCCAATTACCATTGCAAGGGTTAAAACGTATTTGAGCCATTATATGACTGATAACTCTGTGGAAATTAATTGAGCAATTAAGTATGATGATTATTTCATAATTGTCCTTTTTTTAATCATTTATTTCTTAAAGGTGCCCTAGAATTAAATATTGAATTTATATTGGCATAGTTGAATAACAAGAGTTCAGTACATGGAAATGACATACAGTGAGTCTCAAACTCCATTGTTTCCTCCTTCTTATATAAATCTCATTTGTTTAAAAGACCTCCGAAGAACAGGCGAATCTCAACATAACACCGACTGTTACGTAACAGTCGGGGTGTACGCCCCAGTATTTGCATATGCCAGCCCACGTTCAAGGCATTAGACAAGGGCAGCCAGTATTAACATCTGGATGTGCACAGCTGAATCATCAGACTAGGTAAGCAAGCAAGAACAATAGCGAAAAATGGCAGATGGAGCAATAATAACTGACATGATCCATGATAACATGATATTTTAGTGATATTTGTGAATTGTCTTTCTAAATGTTTCGTTAGCATGTTGCTAATGTACTGTTAAATGTGGTTAAAGTTACCATCGTTTATTACTGTATTCACAGAGACAAGAGAGACGTCGCTATTTTCATTTTTAAACACTTGCAGTCTGTATAATTCATAAACACAACTTCATTCTTTATAAATCTCTCCAACAGTGTGTAATGTTAGCTTTAGCCATGGAGCACAGCCTCAAACTCATTCAGAATCAAATGTAAACATCCAAATAAATACAATACTCGCATGATCTGATGTATGTATGCAGCATGCATGACGAACATCTTGTAAAGATCCATTTTGAGGGTTATATTAGCTGTGTGAACTGTGTTTATGCTGTTCAAGGCAAGCGCGAACTCCGGGGGCAGGGAGCACGAGAATTAAAGGGGCCGCAACCTATATATCAGTGCATAGTTAATGATACCCCAAAATAGGCAGTTAAAAAAATGAATTAAAAAAAATCTATGGGGTATTTTGAGCTGAAACATCACAGACACATTCAGGGGACACCTTAGACTTATATTACATCTTTTAAAAAGAAGTTCTAGGGCACCTTTAATGGTGTACTCAGTGATTTTTTTTGTTTACGTTGCATGTCATGGACTTATATTGACTATATTAAAACCATCCTTTCATATACGCAATACTTTAAAACTGTTATTCCAGGCGATGATTAAAGTTTACATATATTTGTATGCTATTTTCTGAGTTTGGAAAACCATATCAGTGTTATTTACTCTTATAGTCTATTCTTGTCAATGGGGTCCAGTGTTGTTTGGACCCCAGTGTTTAACATTCTTTAAATATGATACTACTACAGTGTAGCCATATTGTATTTTAATATAAGATCACTGCAAAATTTCAAATATTATTTTACATACACTACTTTGGGTAAAAAATGGCTAAACACTAAGCTTTTATAGGATTAGTTCACTTCAGAATTTAAATTTCCTGATAATTTACTCACCCCCATGTCATTCAAGATGTTTATGTCTTTCTTTCTTCAGTCGAAAAGAAAGTAAGGTTTTTGAGGAAAACATTCCAGGATTTTTCTCCATATAGTGGACTTCACTGGGGTTCAACGGGATGAAGGTTCAATTTGTAGTTTCAGCGCAGCTTCAAAGGACTCTACACGAGGATTAATGGTCTTGTTTAGCGAAACGATCAGTAATTTCCTAAAAAATACGAATGTATATACTTTTTAACTACAAATGCTCGTCTTGCCTTGTTCTGCGATGCCCCACGCATTACATAATCACATTGGAAAGGTCACACGTGACGTAGGAGGAAGTACCGCGATAGGGCAAAAAACTGTTTGTAGACACTGGATTGGTACTTCCGCCTACGTCACACGTGACCTTTCCAATGTGATAACGTCATGCGTGGCACATCGGAGAGCTAGTGCAAGACGAGCATTTGTGGTTAAAAAGTATATAAATTTTTTTTTTTTTTTTTTTTTTTTTTAGAAAATGGCCGATCGTTTCATTAGACAAGATGCTTATTCCTCGTCTGGGATCATGTAGAGCCCTTTGAAGCTGCACTGAAACTGCAGTTTGGACCTTCAACCCATTGAACCCCAGTGAAGTCCACTATATGGAGAAAAATCCTGGAATGTTTTCCTCAAAAACCTTAATTTCTTTTCGACTGAAGAAAGAAAGACATAAACATCTTGGATGACATGGGGGTGAGTAAATTATCAGGAAATTTGAATTCTAAAGTGAACTAATCCTTTAAATTGTCTCAAACACAAATTAATGGTCAGGAAATTAGTCAAATGTAAGCAAATGCACTACTTAAAAATCCATTGCTGTCTCAGAAAAACATCAAAGACAGAATGAAGTTTTTGGCAGAATATGGGAAGTTGTGTGTGGAGTGATGAATCGCAATGAAACACGAGTTGCATGGTGATGCTCCAGAGCAGTGTCTTTGAAAATCTGCTGAGAAATATATTACCACAGAGAATCATGGAGGAAGAGTGTCATTGTGTGAGAAGGCTTTTTAGCTGCTGGTATTGGTGAGCTACTTCAATGTGAAAAGTCATTTAATGCTTTGGAGTAGAGGAGATTATTGAAGAATGGCTTGCTTCCCACATCAGGCTCATGTTTTGGCCTGGACAGAGTCAAGATTTGAACCCTACAATAAATATTTGGTCTGACGCTAAACTCCAACTAACTGGGAGACATTTTTCAACTACTCGAACTCTTTGAAGCCATTAACATTGATTGGAACAACACTGACTCTTCTTCCTATAAAAAAGCTGTCTGCAAGTTTACCCACATGGCTTAAACACTTAAAAAACAAACAAAGAGAAGGCTGTTCCTTGCTAAGTGTACAATATTTGTGCAATTATTATAGCTAATTTCCTGACCAGTGATTTGTGATTAAAATTTTTGGCTTGGCCATTTTTTTTTTTTTTTTCCCAGGAATGTAGTCTCTGACTGGCCCTCTGCAGAATTCAATTGAGTTTTTCCATGGAGGTAGAGTCCCTTGTAAGCTGCAAAAGTGCGTTGTAATGCGCCTTGGTGAGTATAATGCAGTTCTTAATGAGATTAATCCACAGGCTGAGAGAGACAGAAAAGAGGAACACCAGCATGATTTACAAGTCTTACAGGATCAATTAGCAGAGCTGCTTAAGCGGCCAATTGCTCAGCTGAGACAAAAACTGTGTCACAGATTTTAATGTGAAGCAATAAATCAGCAGGAGGCCAAATGATAGAGGGGCAGTGCAGTGTTTGAGGAAGGGAATTTTGAACTATAATGCAGATAAGGGACACACCCAGAATTTAAAGAGGTTAGCAGGGAGACTTCTGCATATTAGCAATAAAAAGTTATTCATTATTATTTAAAATTCATTTTCCATCACAAGTATTAACATAAAATATACACTACATTTAACACTTTGAACACAATTTATGTTTCAGTGTGTGTTCAAAGTTTTAACTGGTAGCGTTCAGAGACCCCCAAACATATTTGGACACTTGAGTTACATGTAAAAATGTATAAACAAATACTGCATTTTACTATTGTTTGTCCAACTAATTCCAAGGTGATTTTTAATAGATGTGTGAGTTAGCATCATTGAGATAGGCCTACTAAAAGCCTTCCTTAATTCCGCCGGAAAAAATTGTCTCTGACCTTGAACAGCAACAGAAGTTACATTATTACACCATTAGATGGCAGCAAAGACTGTCTTTATGAGTGTGTCAGTCAGTAACGAAGACTTTTACATTGAAAAGACTGAATTGTTGTGAACACAGAACAAGATGCAACTGACAAATGCTTTGACTAGTGACTGTCAGTCATGGGAAAACCCCTCAACTGTTAAAAGGACAAGATAATACATAGAACATTTAAACAGATTTTTTATTATGAACATAGGACTGACCTGAAGGAAAATGCAAAATCTGAATGCAGGTAATAAACTCGATCACTCGATCTCTTTCTCACAATACTCTTCTACATAATACAGTAAGCTTCAATGAACAATATCATTTGAGAACATACAGTTTACGTTGCTAAGAGTGGTTGCTAAAGGTGTTGTGTAGTGATACACCGAACCTTTGGGTGAAGCGGTCATAGCCGTGTTTTATCGTGAATAAAATGCAGCTATTGACCAATCAGAATCATTCTTTCTCATGTGAAACACAAAAGAAGATATTTTATAAAATGAAACAATACAATAAAAGTCTGTATGGTCCAATGTTGTTTGGAGCTCAACATTCTTCAAAATTCTTTTAAAGTCAAACAGGTTTGCAGCTACATGAGAGTTAGTAAATGATGACAAAATGTTCATTTTTTGGGGTGAACTATCCCTTTAAGGGTGACTGCCTTACTTTGTCAGTCCTTGGCACAGCCAAAAGGAGCAAACAGTGAAAAACTTGAACCAGTGTCGAGAACTAGCGGGATGTCACCTGATGACATATCGGAAGCATCTGTCCTGTCCAGAACGATAATGGCATATTCGTCCTCACAGTCCCAGATGCAGACCACAGTGAGCTGCAGATGCTCCTTTAGCCTCTAGTTATTATATGGAAATTGGCTCAGTGAACTCTTTACAGATAACTTACACTTGTGATCTGGCCGAGGACTAGCAGCATAATTCAAACCTTTCAGCACTGGCCAAGTACTTTCTGTTCCAGCTTTATCGATTTTGTGGCAGTGGGTAACTGTAGATCCATTGAGTTTATATGCCATGTTTGATATGAATGAACGGTTGGGTTTTTAAATCTCTTTTGGACTGAGTGGGGGTCAGACATGCTACTTCTAACTGCTCATTAAATATCCCAACTCCTCGTTTGTAACGCAAGCTCATCTTCTAATGTAAGAAAAAAGTTCTCACAGCCAGTTCAAGTGAAAGTTTAAAGTAAGATAAAATAACCTGCATACAAATATATGTGGGATATAAAGAGTCATTTAGAAATAATAAAACAATTAATTAATGTATGCAATATTGGATATAGCAGAAGAGGGATCAAGCTTTCATGAATTGTTTTTACTATAGAACATGGCATGTAGTGTGTGATCTCATGCATTTGACAAGATACCAGCATCTTCAGAACACAACCAAAGATATTTTTAATGAAATCTGAGAGCTTTCTGTCCCTCCATAGACTGCTAAACAACTACCACTTTGACGCTTCAAAAAGCTCATAAAGATCATAAAACTAATCCACATGAATGGAGTGGTTTAGTCCAAATTTTATGAAGAGACTCGATTGCTTTATGTGATGAACCAATTTAATTTAAGGCTTTTATCCTATATTCACATATTAGCTCATTTAAAAGATTTAAACACCACTACACAGTAATAATTATGTTTTATACAGTAAATCCCATATATAACAAAGGGTACACAATACCAGGGTATCCAGAATACCACATAAAGATGTTAAAACTATGTGTAAATGGTTTTCATTCTTGATTTTATCCGTTTAAATGATACACAGCATTTGTAATTTTCTATCAGATTCAGTGTTTTTAAATCCTGTACATTTTAGGTTAGTGCGACCTCTGCTGGTCACTATGAATGTCACGAGCAGCAAGATCTCCACTGAAGAAAGTCATGTGGGTTTGAAACGACACGAGGGTAAATAATGATGGAATTTACATTTTTAGGGGATCTATTCCTTTAAATTAGTTTTTGTATACATTATCGAGTATACATTATATAGAGACAGTCATATATGCATCTAATACCTTGAAAGGATCATCATCACTAAAATCCAGAGAAATTATGAGGTCAATGTCTTTTCTCTTTTCTCAGCACTGAGAAAAAAACTGAGGAGCAGAGGGTACTGATTTATCTGACGGATCACAACCTGAAATGAGTCCATATATTATTCACACTGAATTGCCAGTGAACAGCAGGTTCGCACCTTTCATTTTGTGGAGAAAGTCATGATTTCTGCCCCAGATCCATTGAGCGATGCTCATCAAAACATCTATAATACAAATACAGTAAATTGGCGCAGTAAATGGTTCTTGGGCTTTTGACAAGAACAGTTTAATCATTTTTTGATCTTCAAATCAGTGTGTGTGTGTTTTTTTAGCTTTAAAGAACTAGAGAATAAAGGTGGCCCCTTATATTTTAGACAGTATTTTTAATATTCTAAAAACATAAAGGCATTCTTCTGAAATCTGTAAATAAATAGCAGATTCCCACTGTGATAACTTGCTCCATATAATGTGATGACATGCCCCACTATGGACAGTAAATGGCATATTTAATTTGATGTGAAAAGGAGGCTGTGAGGGACAGACATACTGTGCAATGGGTCGTGCTGTTGTTTACCTTTGTGTCAATCAACAGAACATTGAAAACAAACCTTTTACTAAACAAAAACTCTAAAAGGTATATTCCTTTCCTTCACAGCCTTGTTTTCATCACATCAGTTCAAATATATCTACCCTCGCTGTGATGAACAAACAGCAACTGTTCCTTGACAGCAACCGTAGAAGTGTTTTTTTTTTTTTTTAATTGTTTCTTAAAGGTGCCCTCGAATGAAAAATTTAATTTATCTTGGCATAGTCAAATAACAAGAGTTCAGTACATGGAAATGACATACAGTGAGTCTCAAACTCCATTGTTTCCTCCTTATATAGATCTCATTTGTTTAAAAGACCTGCGAAGAACAGGCGAATCTCAACGTAACATCGACTGTTACGTAACAGTCGGGGTGTACACCCCAATATTTGCATATGCCAACCCATGTTCCCAACATTATGAAAGGCATTAGACAAGGGCAGCCAGTAACGTCTGGATGTGCACAGCTGAATCATCAGACTAGGTAAGCAAGCAAGAACAATAGTGAAAAATGGCAGATGGAGCGATAATAACTGACATGATCCATGATATCATGATATTTTTAGTGATATTTGTAAATTGTCTTTCTAAATGTTTTGTTAGCATGTTGCTAATGTACTGTTAAATGTGGTTAAAGTTACCATCGTTTCTTACTGTATTCACGGAGACAAGAGACGTCGCTATTTTCATTTTTAAACACTTGCAGTCTGTATAATGCATAAACACAGCTTCATTCTTTATAAATCTCTCCAACAGTGTAGCATTAGCCGTTAGCCACGGAGCACAGCCTCAAATTCATTCAGAATCAAATGTAAACAATATAACGGTATACAATACTCACATAATCCGACGCATGCATGCCGCATGCATGACGAACACTTTGTAAATTTCCATTTGCATAAACAAAGTTCAAATTTAGCTGTTTGAACTTTGTTTATGCACTATTCAAGGCAAGCGCGAGCTCCGTGGGCATGGAGCACGAGAATTAAAGGGCCAGTAGCCCTGAATCGGCTCATTTATAATGATGCCCCAAAATAGGCAGTTAAAAAAATGAATTAAAAAAAATCTATGGGGTATTTTGAGCTGAAACTTCACAGACACATTCAGGGGACACCTTAGACTTATATTACATCTTTTTTTTTAAAGTTCTAGGGCACCTTTAAAAAAAACTAACTTTTATGGACACCAAAATATGATCATTTTCATATGAGGGACCCCATCCTAAAATTTTAAAAGGCAGCTGAATATATTCTGATAGCCTTAATTGTTACTTCTGCGAGTCTCCAACAAACAAAACAAATTACATGCAAGATTTTTTTTTATTTACAACTCATGGAACAAAAACAAGGTATTTAAAAAGAACAACTTAAAAGTGAAACAACGGCTTCAGGAGGGGGCAAGCCCAAAATAACAAACAAAAAGCGTTCTGTCTGTGGGAGTAAAACCTCTAACTATACTACCAAAGAATAGAAAAATCAATAACAGAATTGTACCCCCCTTCCTGGAGAACAGAGAACAAAAATGGTGCCTACATCCCTACAGCTTCCATATAAACAACCAAATAAACAACCGTTAATGTAGCTAATAAGCTTGATATTAACAGCAGCAAGAATAAAAGAAGAATAGAATAGAATGGTAACATTAACCTCCACATGTAAACTACAACAAGTGTAAATGTTGTACACACACAACAATCAATAAAAACAATACAATACCAAAAAGTACAAAATTAAGCAGCTATCACATTCAACAACAAGAATGTTAGGAAAAAGCTCTTAAGAGAAAGTTTCTCAATCTCTGGCAGTTTCTTGTCTGCTCTTATGCTCCTTCACTCTTGACTGCTGAGCAGGTACAACTGGGGGCAATCAGCTGCCTGCCAGATGGATTGAGTTGGAGGAGCCAAACACAGAAAAAGCACACAAAAACACAAATGCAAGAAAACACAGCTCTTCTGATGGCCCGATACAATAAAGAATACATTTCTGGATGTAACATAATCCATTTCATTACATAACAATTGCAGCAAAGTGTTTTTGCTGTACTAAAATCTATGTATATTTAAGAAATTTTTAGCTGCTTCCGGGTCAAAACTAACCAAATGCAATAAGAGGGTTATCTTATTTATTTATCATTAATTTTTTTTTTTTTTCCACTGCACTGTTTTACTTTTTTTTTTTTCCACTGACCCCCTAGCACTCCCTTGTGGCCCCCCCAGACCAATCCCTGAACTAGACTAAGTGTGAGAACTAGACCCAAACAGTCTCCTCTATTATAAACCATGTGCTCTCAGATCATAACTTAATACTTCATATAGATTCAAATATATATTTAGGTTAAGAAAAAAAAATACACACATGTATCTAGTAACAAAATACTATTATGTCCTGACAGAAGAAAGAATCTCCACAGCTGTGTCTCTACTTTGTTGCATTGACTTTGTCCTGTAATATTGTATCTACAGTAATTGAACAATCAGTTTGACTGTGATTGTAAGACACAGTAGAGAATGAGTGATCAGGAAGAGATGTCATCCTTCCACACGGAGTGTAAGATAAGCTCCACAGTCTTCAACAACTGAAATGAATAGGGATGTAACAATATATTGTGTCACAATATATCGTGATACAAAAATGCAACAATATCGTATTGTGGATAGTGACAATCTGTATTGTGTATAGTTTACCCAAAATTAAAATTACTGTGTGAGAAAATTTTTTTGAGTTTGTTTCAGTACTACATTAAACCAACATATATAATGTTGAATATAGTGTATTATAATGCAATGGGGAAATATTTGAAGGTCCTGATAATGCCAAATGTAAAGAGTGGCCTACATTATTTTAAATATATCTTGTCAGTGACAGAGTGCAAACATATTCATCGTGTTTCAGCATTAGAATCATGAATATTTTTATTCTGGTGTCACCACTGTCCTGTGCATTGGGTTACCAGTGCCAAGTCCAAGCCTATTCATTTCCACCCCCAATGTAATACCAAATTTAGCATTTTAATCAACAGTAAGTTTTTTTTGTTAACCATTTACCATATGTCTTCGAGTATCGCAATAATAATGTATCGTGAGTTCAGTATCATGATATGTATCAAATTGTGACATGAGGCTATCGTTACACCCCTAGTTAAGAACTGTGTTAGAAGATGAGCTCTGACCTGACCCTCAGTTGTAACAGAGCGAGCGCTTGCTAAAAACTGTTTCCTGTGAGCAAGAATCTAAATCTTCCTCCAGGTGGCACTCTGAGACTCAAAGACAAAACTCCTGTTGAGCCACATTCAAATGCCTTTAAAAAAACACCATAGAAGTCTGTGGAGTGTCTCATTAAGACCAAAGTGAATTTGTGTGTGTTTCTATATACACATTACAATTAAGATAAGAATGAGAGAGAATGAGTTTACAGCTGTGTGTGTTAAAGAGAGACATAATATGAGTGTGTTTCTTTTACTTCACTGTGCGTCTCTGTTGTTTCTCACACAGAGACACTGAACCACTAAAATAAACCCCAAATCCAGCATAGAGGGGTTCAGTGAATTTGCTGTTGAGTGTGTGTAAGTGTGTGAGTGTGTGCGTTTCAGAGATGCTGTAGAAGGACAGAGTGCCGGCCAGCCAGTCCAGATACACTCCTACTCTGTTAGAGAGATGTGAAGGGACAGATATATCTGTGCTCTTATTATTGTGTCTGACAGTAAAACTGTTTTTTATACAGTTCAGACTCCAGGACTTTTCATTGTATCCAAACCAACAGTCATCACTCTTTCCTCTCCTGCTGATTCCTTTATACATCATTGATATATCAGCCCACCCGCTCCATTCAGCCTCCCAGTAACAGCGTCCAGACAGACTCTCTCTACACAGAACCTGAGGCAACTCATCAAATCTCTCTGGATGATCAGGATATGACTGCTCCTCTTCCACATGTGTCACCTTTCTGTTCCTCTCAGACAGAGCGAGATGAGTGTTTGCTGTGTTTAAATCCAGTGTGAGATCACATGCATCTGAACACAAGAGGAGAGATTCTAACATTTATAACAAAACAAAACAACAATGATCAAGGTGTGTGTGTGTGTGTGTGTGTGTAACTAACATTTATGCAGTCCTGCTGTAATTCTGATTATTCCTCCATGATCCACACTATAAAAACAAAATGTCACAGTCAATTTATATACTTTTTTTTTCTTTTATAAAAATGAAATATTAAATTGAAAATGATTTTCTCATCTAAACGCTCATGTTTAATTTATCAAAAAACAGACCAAATTTAGACACATTTTTAAATTGCAAACATGAAAATTCTGAACTGAGCTCAATAAGGAACACGTGAATGACTTAAATTTTTGTCTGATCATCACACAAAGTTATCGTATATCTTAAGACATCTTAAAATTAAGATATCTTTAGTTTCTTATCTTAAGATATCTTAAAATTAGTGAACTATATCTCCAAACTCAGGCTGGTGTCTCTTCTGATGAAGATCCTTTGGATCTTCTGTCTGTCCTTCAGCATTTGATGTGGTTCCTGATTCACAGCCTCTATCACTGAATAAGATCCTCAAGCATTACGCTACACACTCACCTTTACATAGATTATTTGTGTCTACATCCTTTAATTTCATTGAATATATGTGATTTATGCAGGGATATATTGTCATATGTGTTTATAGCACAAACATGTCCAAACACACATGACAGGATGATTGTTAGTGTTGAACATACTTGAGTTTGTCCAGTCTGTAGTTTGGATCAGAGACCAGCTTGAATAATAATTTTCCTGGGTGATTGTAGCTCAGATCCAGCTCTCTCAGGTGTGAGGGGTTTGAACTCAGAGCTGAAGCCAGATAACAACAGCCTTTCTCTGTCACCATACAGCCAGATAATCTACAAACACACACAAGCGCACACACACAAACACACACAGACAAATATATATTACCAGTGTCTTGGAAAGTAAAAAGGAAGATTGGGCAATTTAGTTTAATTTATTTGGATACGAGGAAAATTATCAAAGCAGCGATCTTTACACTACAAAGGTGGAACAGAAGCTACATGATTTACATGTGACATGGCATTTGTTTATGTACACAGAAAATGATGTAAAATGATACCTAATTTTTGTTATTCAATTCAGTGGTTGCTTAGTCATTTGATCATGATTTTTTTGTGGGTGGGTGTACTGATACATTTCGGGTTTAAGGGGTGACAGTGGGACAGATGTAGGTCAGAGCAAGCATGTTATAATCCTTACAGTTTAAGGCCACAAGACTATGACAAAAATCAATATTGTCAATTATTGCTCTTGATATTGTACTCATGACTATTAATGTGGATTAATAGAATACATTCAAATGTTTTTGTGTGGGGAAACAGCACACCATACACAGACAAAACAAGCTGAGAAACATTTATGAATTAGTTTATTGCCGTTTTACGCATTAGTAAATCAAGACAAGTCACAATGGTTAACTTAGTCCCATGAAAAAAAAAAACTGTTATTCAAATTGGGAATTATACAGACAGTGAGTAAAGAAAGGTCTCATCACTGAAACAGTTAATGACTTAAGTCAGTCACAAAAAAACTCCCTTTATGATCTATTAAGGTGACTACACTGCACAATGAATCTCTTACAATACATCGTATCTACACTTGTTTATGATGAGAACAGTCATGAATGTGCAGGTCTGAGTGCAGAATGTCAGTGAACACACACTGAACAAAAAAGAAAGGAAAAAAGAAATCTTTGATGCAATCTGAGCAGATCGAAATGTAATGCTGTAAGACACATTTCATTAATTTTCAATTTTCAATTTAATTGGGAAATTATTGCTAGGGATTATTCAGTAGTTGCTGGGTAGGGACATGTCCCTAGTGTCCATGTTAAATTTGACGCCCCTAGGACCAGAGCAGAAGGCATCTTAAATTTCATAACAACATGAACCATTATCTGTTTTTCTTACCTGAGTATATTGAGTTGACAATGAGAACTCTTCAGTCCATCAGACAGAAGCTTCACCCCTGAATCACACAGGTCATTATTACTCAGGTCCAGCTCTTTCAGTAAGGAGTTTGGTGATTGTAGAGATGAAGACAAACTTTCACAAAACTGACCAGTGAGATTACAGTTAGCAAGTCTATAATAGAGGATGAGATATGTATCAAAGAGGAGATGGTGGATTAAAATATTGTTACCTTTCGATAACGGTCTCTCAACATTGCGTCATTAGCTGATGCTATGGGGAAATCCCTTTCTCTGAAAATACTGAAGCCTGATTGTATCCCCACCCCTTGTTCTCTCTAGTTCTCTTCCCCCTCCTCTCACGAGCTTAGGAGGAAGAAGCAGATTCGCGAGGCTGAGCAAACGGGACACAGTGAGCTCCCATTCTTTCTGAAGCCCGCCCCCAGCCAACTCGATGAATGGTTCCTGCAGCCGGGGTGCCGCCAACGAACCCCCCTGCCAGAGGCCAGCCCCATTCTTTCTGAAGGTACATGATGAGCTCATTAAGTCATAGTACGCCCGCTACTCAGTTCACGTTTCTTCCAACCTTACCTCTGTTGATGGCATGGACCAGAAGGGATATGAACTAGAGGTCTTCTCGGGTCCTAAAATCTGTACTCGACCCGAATCACTTCTTACCCGAAGCAGACAAGCATAAATAATTTTTTAAAAGAAAAAGCAAACCCAAGACAGACCCAATAAAATTAGACCCAAGTCCGACCCGACAGCATTTAGCCTATTTTCAAACCTGACTGGACCCGAACATAAACGGCATTGACGTGTCTACAGCCTGCAGCCCCACAGTCATTCAGAAAAATCCTCGGTGTCCTGCTGACTTATTTGGCCACTGCTCCATTACTTTCATTTATTAATTTATTTACTTATTTATTACACATGCCACCTATTCCTCTAAGCCCAGCAGAGCCTCTTCTGCCCTGGTGACGAGGGCTTATACAGCGGTCGGCCAGGCAGGATCCGCCCTCCACATGATGGCAGTCCTTCCAGTCTTCCAGGGCAAGCTACTCTGGTTCAAAGATGAGTCAGCTTAGAGAGCGTACTGACAAAAATGCGCAGTGGAGATCTTCGTAACTGGTTACATTAGTAACCGAAACATCGGTTTTGTGCCCATGGTATTGATCACATATTGATCACATGACTAATACTCTATTTTTCATCAGGAGGTGAACTCTAAATATTGACTGACAATCAGCTCAAGTATGTTTAACACTCTGAGGTCTGAAGGTATCGCCGGCGATACCACCGTGGTTTTTTCTTATCAGTGTGAAAGAGAGTCAAAATACTCCGTCAATGTTGCACATACAATTAAGAGTTATACACCATTTTAATCTGTGGAATATCTTCTTTCATTTGTGTACACTCAGAGTAAAAACAAAATGTTGTGCTTTTTGTAAAATAAAGAAAACTAACATGATGCGTGATCTCTCCTCTCCCTCTGAACAAAGTCCAATCTGATAGTTCTTAGAAAATGAACTGTAACTTAGTGAATACTAATGACAAAAAAATTACACTTATGTCTAAAAAAACGTTAAGATGTCAGGTTTTAAAACATGTAAGTCAAATCGAAAACAAACCTTCTGTGTTTATGTAATCTGTATGAAAAGAGAGCCATGTCAGAAGTCTGTGATTCAGCTCATTATCCGCTAATGCGGCCACGCCCACGGAGCCAGCGCTATTCAGACGCAAATTCAGAGGCAATACATGCATACATCGTCTCAATCGTGTATTTATTGTCTTCAAAGTGTTTTGAATAGCCATATTTAGCGATCTCTTGCCTCTGTTAGTTCCTTGATTGTCACATGATATTCCTCTTCTTTTACTGAGGCATTTGTGGACAAAAGGGGCAGAGCGCCCTCCGGCTGCAAGTATGAATGATGAAAACACAGTATCCAGCACTCATAGTAATGACAATAAATATAGAATAATAAATATTATCTCTGTATAGAAAATTGATATAAACATATGAGAATCCATCAATATTTCTCCAAATGTGTATGCTTTTAAGCATATTAAGAAATTATGGTCAATATAAGATTTTAAGAGTCAAAATGTGAAGCTTGAGTCTTAGATCATTTTAATGATGTATAGTTTGTCAACTGCACATCAACATTTAGGCTCTATAATATAACAAATATAGTAGCCTATATGAAATGCCCTAGAGGTAGGAATGTTCAGACGCTTTGCATCACAGAAATACATTATATCTGAAAGTATATTAAAATAGAAAACCATTATTTGGTTAGAGACTTGAGACTTCTTTTAAAAACATTATAATGGCAATGTGTTCAATCTTTTGACTGGTAGTGTAATTTAACATAGGCCTATACAAAATTTTCTTCATATCATGTGCAATAATACGTGCATGCATGAGATCACAAAAATCATGTTTTTTTTGTCCTGAGTGGACTTTAATCCTGTTATTAGCATGATCACAGAGGGTTTTTTCACAGCCTACCTGACTGAAAGGCCTCATTAATATGCAAGTCATTTCAGGTCATTATTATTCAATTCTTTTGTCTTCTCAGGTGAGAATCACCCATTATACATGAGGATTCACGCCTCCTCGCATACTGTGTTTCTTGACCAAAAGTGTCTTAGAAAATTTAAATCTCTCTATTGTTTTATATGAAGGAGTAGGAAGGATAATTTTTACTTCATTCTGAAGCAAAAACTCTAGTCTACAACCTCCAATACCTAGAAGTCTTATGAACACAGATTTAATATACTTTTTTTGGCCTTATTTCAGTGACTTAAGTTTTTTGTTTTTTCAATAACCACGCATAAACGTTATTCCTTCAAAAACACAAACATGTACATACATGTTCCTCACATATTATTGTATCCTAGTTTGTGCTGAATACAGTGTAATGACACTTTTTCCATTAATATGTTTATGAACAACTGAAAAAAGCACAAATGTCAGGGCATGTCAAAACTTCTCCAGGGCCCCAAAAATCCTCAGACCCCAGAGGGTTAAATTAGTCTGATACTGTAAGGTTATTATAAAACTGACTCAAAATCAGTTAGTCATATTTGACAAAGGTAAAGCTGTTTGCTGAAATCACATGACCGAAACACTTTGATTTATATTCCAAAGCAACTGATTCTACATCAGTTCTACATTCTACAGTGCAGTAAAATGTTTAAATGAAATAAGAGATTAGTGTTATCAAAAGTACCGACTATGATACCAAGTCAGTACTGAAATTTTAAAAAGATGACACTTTGAGCGCTATTGAGCGGATTTGTAAACACCTTTGATTGGCCTTTGTGTTGATGCACTCATCAGATATGTCTGTGATTGGCTACAATGATCAACGCTTCCAAAACATGTTGTAAATAGACATCAGTAATGCTCTTCACTGAGCGCTTAAACAGATACACAAGGGAGCTTTTGAAAGCGAGCATCTACTATATCAGAGGACGGTCCTGCTTTCAAATGCTCCTGCTTTCAAATTCAAACACTTCCATGTGCTTTCAAACGCTCCCATGTGTTGATCATTGTAGCCAATCACAGACATATCGGATGAGCGTGTCAACACAAAGGCCAAACAGAGGTGTTTACGAATCCGTTCAACTTTGCCCAAAACATCATTTTTAAAAAAAAAATTTCATTACCAACTTGGTATCGTGGTTGGTACTTTTGACAACACTATAAGAGATTAACACATATAAGAATGACAGTCATTGTTCTTGTGCATAAACCAGTAAAGTCCTTTATCATTTCATTCCTGATCATTCATCTTCACAGTTCAACACTGTCTCTGTCTTTTGCTGCACTGGCACTATTCATGTTTTCTGGATTCTTGTTTGCACTAAAACAGTTTTGTCCTTTTCCAACAGCTGCTGATTTCCTTTTAAATTATAGTAATTTCAAACAAAACAGTGTCATGATTTGATGGAGGTATTACTATGTTACTCTTTATCAACAAAGAAAGGTAAAAAGAAATCTTTGATGCAATCTGAGCAGATCGAAATGTAATGCTGTAAGACACATTTCATTAATTTTCACTTTTCAATTTAATTGAGAAATTATTGCTAGGGATTATTCAGTAGTTGCTGGGTTTTGGTAGGGACATGTCCCTAATGTCCATATTAAATTTGACGCCCCTAGGACCAGAGCAGAAGGCATCTTAAATTTCATAACAACGTGAACCATTATCTGTTTTTCTTACCTGAGTATATTGAGTTGACAATGAGAACTCTTCAGTCCATCAGACAGAGGCTTCACCCCTGAATCCCACAGGTCATTATTACTCAGGTCCAGCTCTCTCAGTAAGGAGTTTGATGATTGTAGAGATGAAGACAAACTTTCACAAAACTGACCAGTGAGATTACAGTCAGCAAGTCTATAATAGAGGATGAAATATGTTTCAAAGAGGAGATGGTGGATTAAAATATTGTTACCTTTCGATAACAGTCTCTCAACATTGCGTCATTAGCTGATGCTATGGAGAAATCCCTTTCTCCGAAAATACTGAAGCCTGATTGAATCCCACCCCTTGTTCTCTCTAGTTCCCTTCCCCCTCCTCTCACGATCTTAGGAGGAAGAAGCAGATTCGTGAGGCTGAGCAAACGGGACACATTGGCCCAGTTCCCGAGTGACTCCCCACAGCATGAAAATTCACCAGCGCCCCTCTTTTGGTACAAGGGGCCTGGTTTCATTTGGTTGGTCTGAGGAGGATGCTGGCAACTCAGATGAGCTTAGAGTCCAGCCCGGACCAGGATTTGACTGCTTTCAATCGCTCCCGCTTTCAAATTCAAACACTTTCATGTGCTTTCAAACGCTTCCATGCATTGATCATTGTAGCCAATCACAGACATATCTGATAAGTGTGTCAACAAAGGCCAAACAGAGGTGTTTACGAATCTGCTCAAAATTGCCCAAAACATCATATTTTTTAAATTTCAGTACCAACTTGGTATCGTGGTTGGTACTTTTGACAAAACTATAAGAGATTAACACATATAAGAATGACAGTCATTGTTCTTGTACATAAACCAATAAAGTACTTTATCATTTCACTCCTGATCATTCATCTTCACAGTTTAACACTGTCTCTGTCGTTTGCTGCACTGGCACTATTCATGTTTTCTGGATTCTTGTTTGCACTAAAATGGTTTTGTCCTCTTCCAACAGCTTCTGATTTCCTTTTAAATTATAGTTGTGACAAGCAGGGCAGGTGAGAGCCGTGAGGGAACTGCGCAAGGCCGGTGATGCGAGTGATAATGAACATCAGCTGCGCGTTGCACCGGCCTCGAATCTCTCACAAAGGAGCTCCGGAAGCATAAAAGGAGGAGCGACGACAGTGAAGGATGAGAGAGGACCAGGCCTGGATTTTATTTTATGTTTTGTTATGTTTGTGTGGCCGGCAGTTGTCCGTGAGGAACTGCCGGCATTTTTTTATTTTATATTAAAGTTATGTGTTTAACGTTCACCGGTTCCCGCCTCCTTCTTCCCGTGCATACGAACTGTGTTACAATAGTCATTTCAAACAAAACAGTGTCATGATTTAATGGAGGTATTACAATGTTACTGTGTATCAACAAAACAGACACATCTTAACACACAGCTTAATTTACAATCACATAAATTAATACTCACAGAGCTTTTCTGCAGTGCAGCACAGCTGGTATCAGTCTCCTTCTACCCTCATCTGATGTGTTGTATTTCTTCAGATCAAACTCATCCAGCACTTCCTCTGATATCTGAAGCATGTAGGCTATTGTTGAGCAGTGAGATGGAGAGAGTTCATTAACTGAGTGATCCTCTGATTTCACAAACTCCTGAATCTCTCTGTAGAGAGTCTGATCATTAGTTTCCAGCAGACAGAGGAACAGATTAATGCATTTGTCAGCTGAGAGATGTTCGATCACCCTTGATTGTATTTTTTAATGTACTGTGTGGTTTTTCTGAATGGTCTCTGAGCTGTTCACTGTGTGTGTCAGTAGATCCTGTAAGGAGTCTCTGATTGGACTTCCAGTGAGACGCCCAACAGGAACCGCAGGAAAAAGATCCAGTTGTCCAGTTATACTGCTTAAAGATTCGTTAACTGCTGCTTCTAGTAGCTCATACAGAGAGTTTTTCTGAATGTACTTTTTATATTCTTTTTTCAGAAATAACTTCAGTGATTTGTTATCCTTAACTACATGGCAGTAAAACACAAAGAAAGCAGCTAGAAACTCCTGAAAGCTCAGATGTAATGAAGCAGTAGACTTTCCTCTGATGAATCACAGATTCCTCCTTAAAGATCTCAGTGCAAATCCCAGAATACACTGAGGCATCAGTGACGTCTATGCCGCTCTCAATCAGGTCCTGCTCATAGAACATCACATTGCCCTTCATCAGCTGTTTGAAAGCCAGTTCAGCAAGTTTCACAATCACATCTCTGTTGGATTGCAGGACTTTCTCTGGATCTTTCTCATCATACTTCTGATTCCTCATGTTGACCTGAGTCAGCAGGAAGTGGATGTACATTTCAGTCAGAGTTTGAGGGATTTCTGCACTGTCATCTTGCTTCAAGAGGTTTTGAAGCACAGTGGCTGAGATCCAGCAGAAGACTGGTATGTGACACATGATGTGGAGGCTTCTTGATCTTCTAATGTGTGAGATGATTCTGCTGGCTTGATGCTCATCACTGATTCTCTTCCTGAAATATTCCTCCTTCTGTGCCTCATTGAATCCCTGAATTTCTGTCACACGGTTGATGTATTTTGAAGGGATCTGATTGGCTGCTGCTGGTCTGGAGGTGATCCAGATGAGAGCAGAGGGAAGCAAATCTCCACTGATAAGGTCTGACATCAAAAAACCTACTTCTGAAGACTTATTCACATCACAAATTTTCAAATTGCCTGAAAACATCAGTGTAATTCTGCTTTCATCTAGACCATCAAAGATGAACACAACCTTACACTCCTCATAAATGTTTGAGTCCAAATCTTGAAGTTCAGGATAAAAGTCCAGCAGAAGTCTGTGAAGACTGTACTTGTGATCTTTAATCAAGTTCAGCTCTCGAAATGGAAGCACAAACATGAAATCCACATCCTGATTGGCTTTACCCTCGGACCAGTCCATAATGAACTTCTGCACAGAGACGGTTTTTCCAATTCCAGCGATGCCTTTAGTAAGAACAGTCTTGATTTTGACTTTTTTCTCCCAGCCTGATTCATGCAAAGGTTTAAAGATGTCATTGCAGTAGATTGGAGTGTCTTGTGTTCGGGCTGTTTTCTCCATCTGTAAAACCTCATGTTCTTCATTTACCCCTTCACTCTCTCCCTCTATGATGTAGAGCTGTGTGTAGATCCTGTTCAGGAGGGCTTGATTCTCTTCTAGTTTAATTCCCTCATATAAGTTCTCATACTTGTTCATCATGCTGGTTTTGTGCTGGTCTCTGACTCTCTGCCAGATCAGGGTCTGACAGTCGGAGTCAGTGCAGGTCAGACGGGGCGTCACTGATCTGATAACATCATCTCTCTTCACTCTGCAGGAAGAGAGAGATGAAATAAGACTATATTCCTGAATTTCTGTCACACGGTTAATGTATTTTGAGGGGATCTGATCAACGTGTGCCATTTCACCAGAGTTGTAATGTCTAATCTAAGGCCAACACAGGCGAATAAATCAATATGCTTCTAAATATGCAAATTGTTGTTCATCACAATTTCAAAATAAAAGTTTAAACACTCGCTGTAACATTTCTATCGTAAAGAAGTGGACAAATATTAAAGATTAAGTGGACATTTGAATTAAATGTTGTTTGGCCAATATTAAACAAGGACTTCATGCTATAAAGTGTAACAACAACAACAATCAGCAGGCTGTCGGCGCCCTCTGCATTCATTTGTTATTATGCGTAATGTACATAAGTTGATTGTTTATATTATGTATATTACATTATGTATTTTAACAGTGTTGTTCAATAAATCCATATTATTACTTGCTTTTGATTCTTTATTTGAACCAAATAATATTGCCTCGTTATTATTAGTATTTTAAGTTATTTTAAAGGCTATTCTTCACCTTTTGTTCACACAGGTCTATTTTTATTATCACCAAAAAATTATCTGATTACCTGATTAATCGTTAAAATAATCAACCGATTACTCGATTACCAAAATAATCGTTAGTGACAGTCCTCGATCCCACACTTAGACAGAAGTGTCAGTTAAACAGATACAATATGAATAAAAAAAAAACCATAAAAAAAAAAACTTTCAGATAGAATATGTCTGCAGCTTGCTGTTATGGTTATCATACAGATACTGTATCTAAAGATGCTGATATTGACCAGGGACATTTGCACCAGCTGTGTGCAAGTTACAACTTAGCCTAAATGTAGCACAAATGACCACCATGATTACACCAATTGTATTACATCCAATGAGTGTGTTCACATGCGCAGTTATATAATCTAAACCACGGGTGCAAAACTCAGTTCCTGTAGGGCCAGGGTTGTTTAGCTTCAATCCTAATAAAACACACTTGATCCAGCAAATCAAGGGCCCTATCATACACCCAGCTCAATGCGGCGCCAGGCGTGACGCAAGGGTTTTTTGTCCCGTAGATGGTCTGCTCGTGCGCACGAGCAGATCCTTTTCCTCTCTAGAGAAGTGTTCCAGTTTTTCTGCTGCAAATTTCGCCATGTACATAGCGAATCCGCCATGGCTCGAGCACAACTGGCTTTTAAAGGGAACGGGAGATGAGACTCTTATTGGTTTATTGCATGTTATGCCCAAAACACACCCATTACTCATTAACCCTTTGAGCGGTACGGTCCCACATATGGGATTTTTATTTCTGTGCCCCTGGGCGTACGGTCCCACATATGGGATTTCGAACGCTCAGCGACGTCACATAACTGCCAGATTCAAACTGCGCTTTCGCGCTTTGGCTGTGAGACGGACGCGCGCAGCTCTTGTCATATATTGCAGCTATGCAGTGTTTTCAGCCACATAACGTTTCTTTTAAGGTTTCAGACATTTAAATAGGCATAAGCACCATTAAAACAATATATTTAGAGTTTATAAAATACAAACTGATGTCAGACATCAGTGGAAGGAGCAATAACAATCCATTCGTTTACAATTTGCTGACATTTATTCATATCAGATACACATAATGGGCCCAAGTAACTACAAAGTTTACTCTATTATTCTTCCAGTTCACCAGCCACGTACTTGCATATATTTTGGGAGAAAATGATGAATTCACCTGCTGTAAATCCGACTGACAGGACTCTGCGAACTGCGGGGCAAACTAAGATGGCGGCGCCCATCTCGCATTATAGATCAAGATAAAGATCATTTATAAAGGCTTTTAAACGACAAAACACACTCACTTACACATATTTGAGGATCGGAATATCAGATAGTTGATAACATGGTAAGCAAGTTTGTGAATATTTTAAATAAACAAGGAAAAACAAAATAATAGCGATCCACCTGTCATACAGTGTTATTGTGGCTGCGCTCAGCGCTCGTGACACGCATGACGCGTCGCTATGGAAACATTAAAGGCAAACGTTCTAAAATAACGGTCGCCTTAAAAAAACTCACTCTGGGGGGACAGTTAGAATATTTTAAACTCACGCTCGAAAGGGTTAAGAGAATAGGGACAACCCTTTTAGACCATGCACCAGGCGTGCCAAATATTTTTCCCGTAGTTAAACTAGCAATAATGGATTCGGACAAGCTCTAAGTGCACTTGCGCCGTGCGCTTTAGACCATGTGCTTAGATCATTAAATTAGGGCCTTCAGGTTTATTTGTACTCACACTAATTGAGCTTGTTTTACCTGAAAAACTACAACAGTGAACTTTGCAATGTGCATTGCCCTGTCATTCGGGCATGCCAAGTTTCAACACAAAAACAATAAATGAAAAACATGTCAAATTTTCCAGTTTGCTATATTAGTATTTATTTTTTGCTCCTTAAAATATAGTTCCTAAAAATATATAATTTACATAAAATAATTGTTATATTTCATGATTAGACTACATCATGAAATATAAATTTTCACACCTATTGTTTACAAATTTGAAGGCTGCTTATTGGATCAATAAAAGTAAATGTCATATTTTGCAAATACACGTTACTTTATGTTATGTTAGCATATGACCTACTACAGGGGTGCCCAATCCTTTTCCTGGAGATCGACCTACCTTCAGGTTTCAGATTCAACCCTGATCCAACACACTTGTCTGTAATTAACTTAATTAGCTCCTTCAGTTGTGATGGATCAGGGTTGAAACTTTGCAGGAAGGTAGATCTCCAGGAATATGATTGGGCTCCCTGACCTACTAGCTTGTATGTATGTATGTATGTATAAAATGATGTATGTATAAACTGAATGAAGTACAGACTGCAGACACACTGCTCACACTGATACTCACTCAGGGTCAGAGGTCAGTGCTCCATCATTGAGTTTAGGGGGAGGGTCCATGGATGCATCACTCTTCATAGATACACAGCTGGGTTCTGGAGATGCTGCTTTATGTGTCTGAACAAAAAACCTCTCCTTTCTCTGCTTATAGGGAGTCATTTTACAGTGCTTCCCTTTAAAAGCAGTGCTATTAAAACACACAAAACAGAAATTAACTTCAATTTAAGTATTATGTAAGTATAAGCATTATATGCTTGCATTTATGTGCATATTCTCCAGTGCGGTTGAGTTCAGCTCAGCAGCTGGACACACAGAATGTAATAAAGCTTGGAAAGTGTTGACAACAGAAATCCAACCCCACTAGGGGTGAAAAAAAAAAATCCAGCAGAATTACATTATGACATGGTTCAAAGTGTTCCATTTGCATTAGTGTTCCTGGTCATTGTCATCCATGATTTAAGGGGTAATGACATGAATTTGTTATTATTTTAATATGTTCCTTGAGGTTTACTTATAACGTTAATAAAGTTTTTTTGCACAAAAAAAACCCCAAACATACATGGAAAAAAAATTATGTTTAACCTTTATTATGACTCTCTGTCTGAACTGATCAGTTTTTAAGGCTTGTCAGTAAAATGGCAACCGATTGGCTAACGTCAAAATATTATACCCAGGGCACCTTGTGGATAAACTAATTATTGCAAAAAAAATTAAATGCGCATATGCAACCTGTGCATACGGCAGTGTACGTACAGTATGTGCATACTCTTCTGATGATAAAATTAGCGCCATGCGCACTATAAAAAACCTGACTTAACATAAATTACCAATGTTTTTTACCACACTAGATCTTAATGTCTCCTTGCAAGTTTGAAATCACATTATACTCACTTAGGGTCAGAGGTCAGTGCTCCATCATTGAGTTTAGGGGGAGGGTCCATGGACGCATCACTCTTCATAGACACACAGCTGGGTTCTGGAGACGCTGCTTTACGTGTCTGAACAGGAACCCCCTTTTTTTTTCGTTTATTTTTGCCACCCATTTTACCGGACGTACTACTGAAACACACAATATACAACAAATTACATTTTTAGACACACAGAATAAAACATTTAATAAAAACATCAGTGTCTTGGTTATGCTTTATCAGTTTCAGTATGATCGTGAATTATTTGCTAGGTATACTAATGCACAAAATATTAAAATAGTTAATAGAAAGTATCCTTTACTGTGTAGAAAGACAACAAAGATGCTTTTGTCAGTACAACTAAGAGTTCAATGGTTTAAGAAACTGCAAATAGAGGAAACTTGCATGTATTATTTCCATTTATGACTGTCAAAACAAAGAGATTCTTTCTAAGAAACGGATATAATGCATTTTTACAGGATAGTTTAGTTTCTGTTATATTTCTGTGTTTTATCAACAGGTGTTTGGTATGGAAGGCTATCAAGAGAAAGAAAAACAGAGTGGCATTACATTATAACAGACATTTACACACACCATTAAATATTAAATGATGCATGAAAATAAATCCAGAAATGTGTTGGCTCGAACCTACCTCTGCCTCAACAAAGAACATAAAACATGATTCTGTTCATAAGTCCATTCAGTCTCTAGATAGCAGCACTAAACTGTTGTGATGTTCTCGAAATGATTCATAACACTTACAAACAACTTTTACTTCCTGATGTTGTTCATGTTCTTCCTTTCACAAAATGGATTCTAAAGTGTCACATGATCAGTGAGAGAAAAAAGTCTTAGAAGGAATATTCTGGGTTCAATACAACTGAATCATTTGTGTCCTGCTGTCGATAACCACAGAAAATAATGTAGACTCACCCCTAAAAAATTTAAAAATGTACTAAAATCGTGTAATGCTCTGTTAAGATGACAACAACATGTTTAGAAATATGACACTATATCTACGATTTACAGAAAATGCCAACAAGCTCTGCAGTAAAGTGAAATGTCAAAAGTTGTATTTCGGTTCTCTCAAGTCTGAAAGAATCAATTATTGTGCAGGAACATTTGTCAAAGTATTTCCAGAAGCCAAATGGTTGTATCTCCCCTTGATGGTGGACAAACTGCACAATTGTGAAATTGCTTTTATACATCAGTTCAATAAACAAGACGTTATTATTAACAAACTTACAGTAAATTTTATTGTCACTTTCTCTATTTTCACTCCATCAAAGAAAAATATTTTCCATATGAAGACTAAGTAGTTGCGCTTCTTTAAGAAACACTCAGATGAGAGATTTGTCTACAGTATGTGGCCGTGTCTTTCTTTCAAAAACAGAAGGCATTTCAAGGTCTGTACCCTTACAAAAAATAAGTATACTTAAGTAAATTCAAGTACATTTTTTAATTATACTTTATGTAGTAAGTACTAATATCAATGCACTAGTAGATTGGATTGGATTGGATTGGATTGAACTTTATTGTCCAGTCTGTTTTCACAGAGAGGAAATTTTTCTTTGACACTGTAACATACATTCACTGCTTAGAAATCACATCACACATCAACAACACAATTCTATAATTAAACACTGTAAGAAAGAAAAATTAAAAATATCAACAGCCATTCTATCATTTCAATTAAAACACTGTATACGATTCAAGATAATCACTGCCAATGGAAAAAAAGATCTTTTATAGACATTTTTTCTAGCCAAGGGAATTTTTAGTCTACGTCCAGATGGGAGCAATTCAAAAGCAGAGTGAAGAGGATGTGTGTTATCTTTAAAAATCGCAATTGCCATTTTACCCATGAAATGATCGAACAAGCTCTGAAGTGGCTGTTGTTTTTGTCCAGTAATCTTATTTGCTTGATTAATTATTTGTGAGAGTTTGTTCTTTTGTTTTAATGTTAGATTGCCGTACCATGAAACAATATTATATGTGAGAATACTCTCTATCATTGATCGAGATAACATAGTTAGGGTCTGCTGACCGATATTAAAGCTTCTCAGTTTCCTGAGGAGACCCAAGCGTTGTTGTGCTTTTTTATGAATGTACTCCACATTACTTTCAAAATTAAGTTTCTCTTAAGTAGTAAACATGTACTATTTCAATACTACTTGGGACAAAATGGCCGACTTTTAGTGTATAAACATATACTTTTAAGTACACTTTAAGTGTAACTGTTTTTTTGTACTGCAACTATACTACAAGTGAATTACATGTCAAACTTGTAGCACATTTTTTAGTTTATGAAAGTACACTTTGAAGTATACCCTAAGTTTTCTTTAAGTGAACTTAACCTCATGCTTATAGAGTACTATTTATATATTATTTTTGCACTTTAAATATACTACTATGTTTGTCTTTAGGGATTAATTTTTTATAATTGAAATATACCTTTAACTATACTTAAGTAGATTTGAAGTAAATTCCTATGTACACTACCAGTGGACTACACAAAAATTATACTTTTACGTTTCGATCAAAAGATTGAGCACAAGTACAGGCCAAAACTTTTCTGTCAATATAAGACAAGTATACTTAAGTGTAATTTTATATACATTTCCGAAGTTGTTTTTACTAGATGCCTTTTAGGTCATACACGATTTTTACAAGGTTATTTATTAAAAGGTGAAGAACCACCTGAACATAATTTTAGAATTTCTATCTTGTATTAATCTGAAATGTCTTATATAGCTTTTTTTTTTTTTTTTTTTTTTTTTTTTTAAATTGTATGAATTTTGTTTATTCTGTTTTCTAGTGATGGGAGAAACGAGCTTTTCAAAGCTTCGAATCATTTGAACCAATTGCTTTGCACAATGATTCACTGTTTCGAAACGTTCGAAACACCACACGCTGGTGACGCCTGCTGGACAAAACAATGTAAATGCAGCGAAAACTCCGTCTAAACATGTATAAAAACCATCCCATTGTTGCAACTGTTTTATTGAAAGTATAATCTAATCAAATGCAATGAACTAATCATCTAATACCATTAAATATTAAGTGTCTGTATAATATGTGTTCTTTTATCAATTTTCAGAGCTTGTTTTGTTTGTTCTATGGAAGGCTCAGTTAAACAGGCCTATTAACTACTACTATTATTCCTTTTAATTATACAAATGTCTCATTAAAAATGTCTAGAAACCCAAATGATTTCAATGAGGAATATTTTTTTTTTTAAATGTTAAAACATAAACGTTGTTTATAAAAAGCAGTATTTTTGTGTTGAATAAATAACATGCTCTTTCACTCAAATGCAAATACATTAAAAAAAAAAAAAAACAGAAAAGGGGAACAATCTGATATAAATAAATAAATAAATAAATAAATAAATAAATAAATAAATACTTTGCAAAGCTCACAAACTCTAGTAGTTATAGGCCTACTGTCTATGTATTACCTTACTTCAGTCAACAAAACCATTAAGTTGTGTTTTTATTTGTAAAATTGCATTTATGAATGTGAAATTTGTTAAAAAATACAAGTAATGTAGGCCATAAGAATGAGCCCAGAGTCACTGTGAATCTCGCGAGAGTTTTGCAGTACGACGGTTACCTTCGAGACACGAGCACGCGCTGGGCGTGTTGTCAAACGTACAGGTGCGTCACTCTCTCCGCCTGTTCGCGTGACGTCAGATTTTTGGCAGAAAATTGCGGAAATGCTACGTGGATAAACTATTATCGGCAATCAGCGTTTCATTACACCTGTTTATATTTGTTTATGAGGGTAAGTGGATTGTCGTTTTATTGGCGTACAAGTCAGTTTAACCACAAGAAGTTTATTACTAACGTTATATAGAATTTATGACAAGGTTTATTTAGCCTACCTGCCTGCAGGTCTAACTCTACATTGTTGAAAAGACAAAGCAACGTATGTTTAATAAGAATACGTTTTGTAATGTATGATTTTAAGTCACAATCTCAGACTGTAATATTTTCTATAACATCATATAGCGCTTAACAGATGACTGCAGATGTTAACTGATGATATTAATATGTAAATGTAACAAAATGTACAGAATTTTTACATATAATTATTGTTGAAAAAGATTTTTCGTGTAAAACTGTAAAGTTATAAAATACATAGCCTAATAGTTTTTATCTTTTATAAGGTGTTTACATCGCAAGGAATATTAATTCAAAGTACATTGTGCACATCTAAATAGTTTAATTTTTTAATACTTTTTATTTTATTTTGTTTTACTTTACACAATTTTTATTTTATTATGTTCAACTGTTTTTATTAAAAAATTAAGTTGTGTTTAATTTCATTTTGTTGTTTACCCAACAAGATGCAAGTACCAATGGAAGCTTGTTTTCCACCACAGGAAAAAAAGAAAAAAAAGTAAACTTTTATCACACAATCTGACTTTCTCCCCCTCACAACTTGAAATTTTGACTATAACTCGCAATTGCAAGTTTATATCTTAAAATTCTGAGAAAAAAAGTCAGAATTGTGATATATAAACTAGCAATTTTGAGAAAAAACTGGCGAAATTACTTTTTTTTTTTTCTCTCTCTCTATTGTGGAAACAAGCTTTCATAAATACCACATATGTTATTTTCCTATAGGGATTAATAAAGTTTAAAATATAATGTTTATGTAAAATGTAATATTTTACTCCACAGACATTTATTTCTCCCTCTCTTCAGATTCCTCGGTCCTCTTCCTTGAAATCGAAGCAAAGCAACCAAGGAAATGTCTTTGGAAGGAAGCGTGTGTCATCTAATCTGCCTCTGAAACACAATGGGAACTCCCTGCCTTCTGTGGGACACCAGAGAACAAACTGCACACTGCCAAAAGCGTAGCTACGAAGACGACAACAGAAATTAGGTCAATACAGAGGCATCTCCTGCTGATCCTGCTATAGAGCCATTGTTGTGTGTAATGGGGGAGTGTATGTTGGACCACTACGGTGAAGACGGTTTTCAAAGTTGTGAAGGGTTTGACGATTGGTCCACGTTCAGTTCTGCGGACTGGACAGAACCCCGGCACGATGAAAAAGTGTTTTCAGACTTGGGCGGATTCCAGGACAAAACCAGGAAAGAGGAATTATCAACCATACCTGTGACAGAAACAGGAACTTTCGAGTTTCCTGAAAACGTATGTTGTGCAGTTTTGCATATTTTTCTGTGGTTACATAATACTAAATTAATTTATTGTTCTAGAGGTTACATACTCTCAAACAAGTGTTATTGTGTTTTACAGGCTGAAAATGGCAACAAGGTGAATCCCTGGTTCATTTTTAATGACTGCTTTCAAGTTGAGGAGAAAGAAAAAAGTCCTGTCATGATGGAAATCCCTACATTGTCCCAGCTACAACAGAACACATTAGACAAGCCCTCTCAGTCTGCAGCAATATCAAGGTACAAGTCTACGGCTTCTGCTACTGTTCACTATGAGATCATGAAACCCAATTGTGGTGAGATGCTTTGCACATTGCCAAAGTTATTACTAGAGCAAGCTGGTTCATTCAGCAGCCATCTTTACTTTACATTTATTAACAAAATCAATTACGAATGCAGTTCATACAAACAATAACTTGAATATTCCTCTTCTATGACTTGCCATAATCTTTTATTATTATGAATATTTCTTAGAAAAAAAAAATACAGTGAAGCAGTTTTGTTAAGGTGTTATAAATATTTGAAAACTTTTATATGACAAATGAAGGTCATGTGGTGCAACCAACTTGCAGAAACATTCAGGAAAAATAGAAACCTAAAAAACATAATGTTGGAAATGATATCGTATAGAGATTCAGATTGTAAACTTTATGAACCTTTACAAAGTCATGATATTTGAATTTTTATCTTAAAGTATATTTAAAACATTTTTTGAAAATAATGATATTATTATTATTATTCATACAGATGTGTAAACTCAAGGTGCATGTATTCAGGCTGTATGGAAAAGAGTCATTTTTTACTTGCTAGCAGGGTTATTATTAATGTTAACTAAAACCATAAAAGAACCATAATTTTTTATTTCAGCTAGTTGTGAAGGCAACACTTCTCACTTTTGTTTAATTTAAACTGAAGTACTAAAATAACTAAAACAAACTAATAAATAAAAAATATATAAAAAAAACTATATAGACATGTTTTAAAAAAAAAAAATGATAAAAACAAAACAACCTAAAATTTAAGTAAAAAATATATTTATATTTATATAGTATAATATATTAAAAATGTATAAAATTGAATCTAATTCAAAATGGCATAAAGGTTTTTTCAAAGCCATGTGAAACGAACATGAATATACACTACAGAGTATATAAGAACATGAAACGTGTTTTCAGCTAGATTATTAGATTTTCTCTTTTCTTTATCTAACCGAATAGGGAAATGCTGAGATATCCAGTATGTGTACATTGTCGTCATTTCCCCTGATTGTAATGTGCTCAAACTATTTTGCACGGTAAAATGTTGTGGTTTATTACTCTGCGCACAAGCCTGTTTTAAATGATGTAATGTCATTGTCAAAAGTCTCTCTCTCTGTCTCTTCCCCATCAGTCAAGCAACACATTTCTGGTGTCATCTACAGTCTGGGTCACAAATTCTGAGACTGTCAGGTCCCAGACCCAAACTACACTCCTATGAAGGACTGCTCAAATCACTCCAGCTCAGACACCCCGACGAAAGCGCCAACTCACAGGTGGGTAGAGAGTAAGATGGCTGCGAACTGAGAGTTCAGATTTGGCACATCACTCGTCCTGCATCCTTTGTGCTACAGACATGAATGATACCTAATGTGGCTTGTTGAGGAGAGAGGTGTGCTGTTACATATTCAGACTTTGTGGTGCTATTAAAATAAAGCAACTTTTATATATTTTTTTTTATTTTCAGACCACAACTCTTTCTGATCATGAACTAGAAAATCCTGAGGACCCTCCTGGAGCTCTTATTCAAACCAAGGTTGGTCTGTGTGTTCAGTTAATACAAGTAATTCAGTTAATACACAGTCTTTTTTTACTGTTATATATATAAGTATTTAATGCATTGGTTCTCGAATTGTGGTTCCAGGAAGTGTAGGTAGTCTAGCAAAATTATGGATTGGTAAAAGATGCAATGACATCCTGGCAATCCAACAATCATTATATAGATAAATAAAAAAATGAATAAGGAATATTAAATTTATTAAAGGATTAGTTCATTTTCAAGTTAAAATTTCCTGATAATTTATTCACCCCGTGTGATCCAAGATGTTCATGTCTTTCTTTCTTCAGTCGAAAAGAAATTACATTTTTTGATGAAAACATTCCAGGATTTTTCTCCATATAATGGACTAAAATGGCCTCAACGGTTGAAGGTCAAAATTAGTTTCAGTGCAGCTTCAGAGCGTTCTACATGATCCCAGACGAAAAATAAGGGTCTTATCTAGAGAAACCATCGCTCATTTTCTAAAAAAAAAAAATTACAATTTTATACATTTTAACCATAAACACTCATCTTAAACTAGCTCTCTTCTTCTTCTCTATTAGAATTCCAGCAGTGTAGACACTGCTAAGTTTATTACTGCCCTCCACAGGTCAATGTTTGAACTAAATTGTCATGTGCAATATGCTAGTGCAAGTATATAACAATTAGTTCAAACTTTGACCTGTGGAGGGCAGTAATACATTTAGCGACATCTACATTGCCAGAATTCTAATAGAGAAGAAGAGAGCTAGCTCAAGATGAGCATTTATGGTTAAAATGTACATCTTTTTTTTTTTTTATTTTTTTAGAAAATGAGTGATGGTTTCTCTAGTTTAGACCCTTATTTCTCATCTGGGATCGTGTAGGATGCTTTGAAGCTGCACTGAAACTGTAATTTTGACCTTCAACCTTTTGGAGTCCATTGAAGTCCACTATAAGGAGAAAAATCCTGGAATGTTTTCATCAAAAACCTTAAATTCTTTTCGACTGATTAAAGAAGGACTTGAACATCTTGGATGACATGAGGGTGAGTAAATTATCAGGAAATTTTAATTTGAAAGTGAACTAATCCTTTAAGTAAAAAAAGTTTATAATAAAATCCAGAGTATTGTATCTAACAAATGAAGATTGTGAAGATCAGAGTATAGAGAAAGAAGGACAAAAGAAGTAAGATATATGCAGAAAGAAAGGAAAGGCAGAAGAGATGAAGCAGAAGGAGAAGCAGAAGAAGTAGAAGTGAAGGGCAACAAATATATATGCAGGAAACTTACACCCTCTTAAACTTGTGTTTTGATTTAATAAGGAAAGGTCAAACAGACTTATCTATTATTCAACATTTGGTGTAACGGCTAGGTCAGAGTGACTGGTCAAATGTCAAAGATAGAGTTGTTCTCTTAAAGTTGTTTTGACACCTTTAAGAGAACACTGCATTTTCTCATGTCTGCAGAGATGGAAACAGACATATTTTGATATGAAGGTACTTCACAGAATCAGTTTTGATGGAAAATACACCCACTCAATCTTACAACACAGAAGAGACACCAAAGATCTTACATTTTAAAAATATTCAAACATTGCAGGACATATAGTATAGTAGAAAATATATAAATGATTAAAGAAATCAATAATAATATATGAAGAATAATTAATAAAATAAATAATATATGAATAAAGATTTTATGATAAACATTTACCATTGTGGATATACCAGTAAAAATAAAGCTATTTCAAGATGTACAGTAGGATATACTCATTAAATACTCATTAAAGGATTAGTCCACTTTTAAATACACTTTTCCTGATAAATTTACTCAACCCCATGTCATCCAAATGTTCATGTCTTTCTTTCATCAGTTGAAAAGAAATGAAGGTTTTTGAGGAAAACATTCCAGGATTATTCTCCTTACAGTGGATTTCAATGGCTACCAACAGGTTGAAGGTTAAAATTGCAGTTTCAGTGCAGCTTCAAGGGCTTTAAACGATACCAGATGAGTAATAAGGGTCTTATCTAGCGAATCGATCGGTCATTTTCAGAAAAAATACAACCGTTTATGCTTTATAAACAAAATATCGCCTTGAACGTACTTTCCGCTTCCGCATTCTTCATAACGCTTACGCTGAATGTCCTACGCCTTCCCTATTGAAGTTACGGAAAAAAACGAAACTGGCGCCACGTTCTTTCCGTAACTTGAATAGGGAAGGCGTAGGACATTCAGCATGAGTGTTATGAAGAATGTGGAAGCGGAAAGTACGTTCAAGGCGATATTTTGTTTATAAACCATAAACGGTTGTATTTTTTCTGAAAATGACTGATCGATTCACTAGATAAGACCCTTATTACTCATCTGGTATCGTTTAAAGCCCTTGAAGCTGCACTGAAACTGTAATTTTGACCTTCAATCTGTTGGTAGCCATTGAAATCCACTGTAAGGAGAAAAATTCTGGAATGTTTTCCTCAAAAACCTTCATTTCTTTTCGACTGACGAAAGAAAGACATGAACATCTTGGATGACATGGGGTTAGTAAATTTATCAGGAAAAGTGTATTTAAAAGTGGACTAATCCTTTAAAGAGAGAGAGTTCACCCAAAAATTTAAATGTAATAAAATCAGTCATCATTTACTCACCTTCATGTTTTTTTCAATCCTGTATGAATTTTTTTTTTTTTTTTTTTTTTTCCTTCTTCTGTGAAACACAAAATATATTTTGAGAAATTTCTCAGAGTTTTTTGTTTGGACATTCAATACAAATCAAAAGTTGAACATTCTTCAGAATATCCTTTATGTTTTACAGAAGAAAAAAAAGTCCTACAGGTTTGGAATGACATGAGGGTGAGGAAATGATAACAGTTTTTATTTTTGAGCGAACTAGCCTTTAAAACTGGTTTCCAGAAAAATTTGGGATGTTAGGTGGTCTGCTATTTTTGTTGTATTTTTTTTAAGTGGTGCACCACCTGAAAATGTTTGAGAGTCAATGATTTAGAGGTAATTAATTAATGTAAAAAGAAAAGAACATTCTTTGACCTCCTGAACTTTTTTTTTTTTTTTTTTTTTTTTTTTTTTTTAGTTGATGCCATCATCACATTGTCGAAATGCTCCAGGATTCTTTTATCAGATCTCAAGCCAGTGGCTCAACCAGCACAGCATAAACCTGCGGCCCAACCAGCACAAGAAAGATCCTCTGCAATAAACAACTCATACATTTTTTATATATATAAACACACAGTACCACTCACTAGCATTCATACGACACACACTTCTTCAAAAGAAAAGTTCACCCAATAGAGAACATTTTGTCATAATTTACTCAACCTCATGTTCTGCTGTAAATGCATTGAAATTAGCTACTAGTACATTCTTCAAACATTTTGAGAGAAGGAGTTTAGAAGTAAGTGATGACAGTGTTCATTTTTGGGTAATCTGTCTCTTTAAACAAAGTACACACTATTGCCTGTTTTCCTCAAACAAGCACAGGTCAGGTGGTCTTCCACACACTTTTACAAATATATCCTGCTTGACAAAAGCACAGGGACGTACTACTATGCACACTAGCTCAGGAAAGATTTCCTAACTTACTTGACATACACACTTAATACTTGCATAAAGAAGAGGCTGTTAACATAAGCAAAAGAAGAGAATTAACACGTGCCTAATTAGAACAAAATCACTGTAAACCTCAAGTATGGGATGTTAACACAGCCATGTACTTATTTATATATACTGTCTGTTGCTGCCTAAGCTCATTGCTTACTGTTCTTAAAGCTATGTTATTTTTATTGTGAACTGACGTCTGAAATGTCTGAATGTATTTGGTATATTTATATTGGAAATATTTAAAAAAGAATACATGAATATATAACTCTAATAGTTTGTCCTGCACTTTAGGTCAGTTTGCCTTTTATTATTGTTTTTTAAAGGACTGAAAAAAATGTAACTCAAATGTTTAATAAAAAAAGAGAAGTTTAAAGCTCTTACGGCATAATTATTATTATTATTCTGGGTGAATGTGTCAATGAGTCCTAAAAATGGATTTTTACATTTTCTGTAAGACCTAGTGGCTTCTTGAGTAAATGCAATTAGATTTTTTAAAAATTAAGATAGACTCAAGAAAATACATCAACATCAGTAACAAACAGATTAAACATTTTTGTCAGTCACAATTTTTACATATATATTACAACAAAAGTATAAAGTGATCAAAGTGTGTCAGGGGAGGAGCAGAGCATGGTTGGATGATATGAAGACATCGATAGAGATTTTTGATATAGGTTACCTGTATGTAAATATCTGTGCATTGCAGGACTGCTTAAACATGATAGAACAGAAAAGAAACATGGATGAATGAGACAAAGAGTGGAGCGTGCTTGATGAAGAGTTATTACAAGCACAATAAACCTCGAAAGAAAACTTAAAGGGATAGTTCACCCAAAATTGAAAATTTGATGTTTATCTGCTTACCCCCAGCGCATCCAAGATGTAGGTGACTTTGTTTCTTCAGTAGAACACAAATGATGATTTTTACAACCGCTGCCATCTGTCAATCGTATAATGCAAGTCAGCGGGAACTTGGACTATAAGAGTAAATAAAACACGACAGACAAATCCAAATTAAACCCTGCGGCTCGTGACGACACATTGATGTCTTAAGACACGAAACGATCGGTTTGTGCGAGAAACCGAACAGTATTTATATCATTTTTACCTCTAATACACCACTATGTCGAACGGCATTCATCACTCGATTCGTGAGGTCTGATCGCGCTCTGACAACGGCAGTGATGTCTCGCTCTCATTGAAGTATATGCGCGAGACATCACTGCCGTTGTCAGAGCGCGATCAGACCTCACGAATCGAGTGATGAATGCCGTTGGACATAGTGGTGTATTAGAGGTAAAAAATTATATAAATACTGTTCGGTTTCTCGCACAAACCGATTGTTTCGTGTCTAAGGACATCAATGTGTCGTCACGAGCCGCAGGGTTTAATTTGGATTTGTCTGTCGTGTTTTATTTACTCTTATAGTCCAAGTTCCCGCTGACTTGCATTATACCACTGACAGACGGCAGCGGTTGGAGTTAAAACTCATCATTTGTGTTCTACTGAAGAAACAAAGACACCTACATCTTGGATGCGCTGGGGGTAAGCAGATAAACATCAAATTTTCATTTTTGGGTGAACTATCCCTTTAATTTGGTACTGACAGGTAGCGTTCTGTGCTGAATTCAGTTCATTTTCGCAGCTTGAATGCTCAAATACACACATTTTTGCGTCAAAATGCCCGTCCTGGTGAGTATCCACATAAACACACTCGGTTATGTGCATCAACATCACACGCGTGTACTGTGCTGCTCACGTGTACAGCATTGGCTAATACTGAGCCGGCGTTCAGACATAAACACCTAAGCCTGTGCTTACTGCGTCAACTGCGTAAGGATAATGACAGGGAAGACAACAGATTATTGAAAAAAGTCATTATTTTTGTTTTGTTCTTGCACACAAAAAGTATTCTCGTCGCTTTATAAATTTAAGGTTGAACCACTGCAGTCACGTCGACTGTTTTAACAATGTCTTTAGTACCTTTCTGGACCTTGAAAGTGGTGATTATATCGCTGTCTATGGAGGAGTTATATACCTCTCGGATTTCATCAAAAATTGTGTTCTGAAGATGAACGAAGGTCTTATGGGTGTGAAACAACATGAGGGTGAGTAATTAATGACAGAATTTTCATTTTTGGGTGAACTAACCCTTTAAGAATCTGTGTAAAAGGGCTTGCTGTAGCTATGTTATGTCAGAAGGGAGGCCTTTGACTTTGAACATCCATGTTATAATCCATGTTATAGCTAATTTCAGTTTAGGGCTAATTTGATATCAAGCTTATTAATTATATCAACATAATTTGTCACCAAATTAGTCAAGTTTAATATTTATCAGTTTGAGCAGTTGCCGGATTTAGTTGACTGGTTAACCTGATTCTGTCACACTTCCTGTCATTCATTGTGTTTGCATTCAAACTGAAAACAGAACTTCTCTACATGTTGTTAAGCCTAGCAAATAGGAAGTTCACAGACAGTTAAAAAGGTCATGGAAAGTTTGTTAACACATTTGAGCATCCGTTCTCATGCTCAATGTCCTTATGACAACAAAGTTTAAAGCATCAAGAACGATTCTGAGAGAACTGTTTGATTCAGATGTGGCTTAACCACAATTACCATTGAATGCATAGTAGAAAGCAATTGATCACTAAACTGATACGTTTGACCACCTTTGATTTATTTTTATTTGTAAAAATAAGCCTTTCATCAAACACGAGTGTGTTACGTGTCTTTATGCAGGTACACAGTCTGGACACGTCTACATTGTCACCTGCAAGCTGACAGACATCCTCTTTTTTGCACATCAGCATCTCTAACCATTTCCTCTACAAGTGTTTGTGGCTTCATGCATAAATCACACAACAATTTCAAAATGTTCCCAGGGTAAATTTAAGTTGGTCTATGACCATGGAAATATCTTTTCAAAATCTAGTTTAAAACTGGTCAAGTTTGTAGAATCTTGTCTTTGTTTATGACAGCTCATACTGTTTTGAAAAAAAAAAAAAGAAAAAAAATTTTTTAAATGAACTTCTCTAAAAATGTAATATGGTGTAACAGTAAAAAATAACATTTTCCTAATTTTCAAATAATTTTTTTTTTTTTTTTTTTTTTTTTAGAAATATCATGCATTAACTCATAAATCTTACGTTATTGACAAGTTGCACCATATGACATTTTACAACACTTGTGATAAAAAGGTCAAATTACCTTATATTTTAAGAGACATTGACACAGTCACAAGGATCCTTTCTGTGATATCATTTCCTGCTTTATGTTAGCCACACCATCTGAATTTGGCAGATAAAAAGTTTAACAAATATGAATAACTACATAAGGTTTTCATTTCACTGTACGTAAAGATGCCATTTGCCATTATTAGACATTTTTTTTGTAGTCCAGTAATTTCAATAGGAATCCATGCAATGTGGAATTCCGAGTGAGGGCGAAAGATTCCCAATGCAGATACGCAACAAATATTGGTAATTTGCCATGTTGACCAACAGAAAGCTGCTTGATTTGAAAGTGATTTCTGTGTGAACAGTGCTTCAAACATCGCTACACTATTGACAAGACAGGTGACCATTTTTGCTTGTGAAATTTCGCAAATGAGACTGTGCTAATGATCCTAATGCTAAGGGTTAGCGAAGCGATGGATTTTTGTAAAAAAAAAAAATAAAAAAATCCATATTTAAAACTTTCTCAACTAAAATAACTAACTGCCAGCAGACAACCGTAGGCATACTTCGCAAGTCGACTTGCGCTAAATGGGTAACCCGTGATGCGATGTATAAGCGTAAGCTTAAAGTTTTAAACAAATATGGCTCTCTTATTTTGAAATCCTCCTACATTTCTCTTTAAAAAATCTTGTTTTAGACTTCTAATTTGTGACCGGTGTTTTGTTTTGCTCTATCCTCTGCACTTCCGTGTTCCTCATTATGTTTAAATATGAATATTTTTCTTACAAAAAACAATCACTTCACTTCAGAAGGCCTTTATTAAAGGTGCTCTAAGTGATCCTGGGTGGAGTAACTTCCTGTTGACGTTCAAAGTGTTGTCAAACAAAACAGAGGCTAGCTAGACCCTCCCTCCCTCCTCCTCCTCCTCCCCCTCCCCTCCGTGCTTCCTGAAACAGTCATGAACGCGCATTTAAAATCATTCTTGTCGGTTATTGGCTGGAGCATGTTTATTATGATTCGTGGTCCAGGCTGCACCAGTTTGTTTTTATTGCCGTTTTCGGAGCTTGTGGCGACTACAGAGACTGCGTTTTTTTACAGTGTGTTCAGGGGACAGGCAGCTAGCGGATAGTGAGGAGATGTTTGCTGTATGTGACAAAAAATGTTTTGGCCTAAAAATGCGTGACATCACTTAGAGCACCTTTTTTTATGATGGCTGAATGCACTTTTTTGGGTTGCAAAATCTCTATTCAGTACCATTATAAAGCATGGAAGAGCCAGGATATTTTACATATCTCCGACTGTTTGTCTGAAAGAAGATTGAGGGTGAGTAAATCATGGGGTAATTTTAATTTTTAGGTGAACTATCCCTTTAAGACTCACTGTATGTAAGAATTGCACTTTTAAATGCATTTTTGAATAAATTAATATATCCGGAAATTAACAAAAAAATAATGAAGGTTGGGGACATGGTTCAATTCAGCGGTTGTTGATTGGATAGATGAAGATCTGAATGTGAGCTTGCCATCAACTGTATGAAAGAGGCGGGATTTATGCAAACAACTATAAGAAGTCCGCCATACGTCACCAGAGAGAAGTTGTTTCACCGGATGTCTGAGTTATGACATTTTGATAGAAAATTTCAATCAAAATTTTTAGAACATTCCTATTTATTTATTTAGGAAATAGTAACTGCAATGCTATCAAATGTATGGATGATTCATTTTAATATAACAAATATAACAGGTATATTTCATATTTAAATTCTGAACATTACAATGTTAAACAGTTTATATGAAAATGACAAAATGGAAAAAAGAAAGAAAGAAAAATTCATGCAAAAGAAGAAGATCTTGAGCTGCTGCGTAACCCTTGCAGGCCTTTGTGGATCCTCGTATGAGCACTGTTGCTGGTAAGCACATAGAAAACTGGATTCAAGGCACTGTTGATGGTAGACAAACCCAGAGAGATGGTATAGGGTTCATAGACACTTCTTTCAAAGTCACATTTCTCCTTCGAAAAGTGATAATTGATGGCGCGTAGCAAAAGGATCACATGGTACGGCGTGAAGCAAACCAGAAAGAACAAGACGACAGCCATGGCCAGGTTACGAATTTTGACTTTGGTTCGTAGCTTCAGGCCCGTGCTAGCTTGCACGTTAATGAGGATGGCCAAGTTGGTGACTATTAAAATGCACAGCGGGATGAAGAAACCGATGAAGAAGCGGGCATAGTTGAGTCCCGTCACCACATCAGAGGGGTTGCTTGGCTCGAAGCACCGCTTCTCCTCCATTTTCTCCGAGTTGCCCTCTTTCATGATGAAAACCGGCAGGTGTCCCACAGCAACGACTACCACAATCACAACAGTGATGATCACAGCATGCCTCATCTTTCTCAGACCTCGAGACTCCATGGCATAGACCACCCCGACAAAGCGGTCCACGGAAATGCAGCACATCAAGAAGATACTGATGTACATGTTGTTGAAGAACACATAGCCGGTGACCTTACAGGCCAGAGAGCCCCATTCCCAGTGATGGCCTCTGTTGATGTAAATGGCCCAGAGCGGAAGTGTACCTAGATACATCAGGTCACATACTGACAGGCTGAAGAGGTAGATTCCAAGAACGTTCTTCCGACACACTTCGAGGAACGTGAGGATGACTGTGATCAGGTTAGCAGGCAGACCTACTGTGATGACTATACTGTAGAGAGCCACAAGTGGAAGTGGGTTTTCTTGCTCGTAAGACGGCTCGCAACTGTTTGTGTGGTTTGTGAACGGCGAATTGGTTGCGTTCATGGTCACTGGGAAGCTGGGACTCTCCAAAATGATAAAAAAAATAAGTTAAATTAGTGTTTCACTTACAGAAATGGAAATCATTTTTAATCATATTTAAGGTGTGGTCACATTTACTGTTGTTCAGCAAATTTTTTTCAGGTGAAATCCAGTCATTTTAATAGGGAATAACGCAATTGTGAATTTCAAGTGAGGGGAAAAGATTTTCTCACACAGATTTTGCAACCTGGTTTAAGTTGGTCGCACAGATTCACCGCATTACTAACAGAAAGGGGCTCGGTTTGAAAGGGACTTTTCTGCGAGTTGGGCGTCATACGTCGCTACACTCCAACTGACTCTTAATGCCGCAAAATTTCACTCATATTTTACTAATGTGACCACACCGTTTGGTTAAACATACAGGTCAATTTTCATTTTAAATTTCATTTTAAAAGCCACTCATCATGTGACCTACTAAAAATATGGCGACCACCATGAGGGACCCACACTGTGGTAAATAAAACAGGTTATAGGCTGAAACTGATAAATGATTTTAAACATTTTTATTAATTTTTTGATGTGTACAGCTTTAATGAGGAATAAAAAACTACCTTACCATTATCAAATTGGAAACTATTTTTATCCATTTATTCACAAAATAATAAATATTCTATCCTGTTACAGAAAAAATATAGACAGTATATAATATCAATATGATATCATATTTTGATATCATAACAATAGTATGATATCAAAATGTAGTGTATGTAGCTCTTAAAATCCACTAGTAGTTTTATAAAATTCGACTTTACAAGTCAATAACATGACGTAGCCTATGTATTGGTTGTTTGTGGTGAGTTTTGATTCTACTCCTATATTTTGCACTTATTAAAACGAATAAAACAGTTACCTCTTCCAGATGGTCGCAGAAACTCTACTCAGAATCACAGTTCATTTCATTAATCTCTTTTCCTGTTTGTCAAATATAAGCCCAAACGTCTTTTTCATCCCCGCGAGCGCGTTAGATGCGTCCACCTGCACAGCTGAAAGGAAGTGATAATGATGAGCAGTTGTTCAGTTACAGTATCTGCTGTGACGTGTGAGATGCTGTCACTCATGTAAGGTGAAGATGGAGGAGAAATAGTAGTTTGTCATAGCCTATGCAAATACGTTTGATATATCACGACATTTCTTTAAGTATTTATACAGTGATAACATTTTTATTTTACATTTCCTTGAAAGGGTGACGTCACGTGGACATTATTTTATTTTATTTTATTTTTTCATTATTTTATCTTTAGATACGTGGTGACTCAATTGCCTCGCTTTCCCTTACTGTAGTTCTTGAAGTTGCAGTATATTTTGTTGCACTTGAGCATGCTGAAACGTGGTCCTTAAGACACATTTGGCATAATGTTTTTCTGCGTTTACTATGGGGTCATATTTTAATAAGGCAATTTTAGATTAGTAAACGTAAAATAAACACCCAAATCTTTTTTGCATGCCATATATAGAGGGCTGCATGCATTCACAACTGCTCTTCAAAAGTTCCTGAAGAGGGCGCTGCAGGGAACTTTCTTTCTTTCTTTCTTTCTTTCTTGTAGAGCTTAAAGGAGGAAAAAAACACCCACCTTACCATTATCAAATTGGAAACTATTTTTATCCATTTATTCACAAAATCATAAACATTCTATCCTGTTATAGAAAAAAATATAGACAGTATATAATATCAATATAATATCATATTTTGATATCATAACAATAGTATGATATACAAATGTAGTGTATGTACAGTGGGTACGGAAAGTATTCAGACCCCATTAAATTTTTCACTCTTTGTTATATTGCAGCCATTTGCTAAAATCATTTAAGTTCATTTTTTTTCCTCATTAATGTACACACAGCACCCCATATTGACAGAAAAACACAGAATTGTTGACATTTTTGCAGATTTATTAAAAAAGAAAAACTGAAATATCACATGGTCCTAAGTATTCAGACCCTTTGCTCAGTATTTAGTAGAAGCACCCTTTTGATCTAATACAGCCATGAGTCTTTTTGGGAAAGATGCAACAAGTTTTTCACACCTGGATTTGGGGATCCTCTGCCATTCCTCCTTGCAGATCCTCTCCAGTTCTGTCAGGTTGGATGGTAAACGTTGGTGGACAGCCATTTTTAGGTCTCTCCAGAGATGCTCAATTGGGTTTAAGTCAGGGCTCTGGCTGGGCCATTCAAGAACATTCATGGAGTTGTGAAGCCACTCCTTCGTTATTTTAGCTGTGTGCTTAGGGTCATTGTCTTGTTGGAAGGTAAACCTTCGGCCCAGTCTGAGGTCCTGAGCACTCTGGAGAAGGTTTTCATCCAGGATATCCCTGTACTTGGCCACATTCATCTTTCCCTCGATTGCAACCAGTCGTCCTGTGCCTGCAGCTGAAAAACACCCTCACAGCATGATGCTGCCACCACCATCCTTCACTGTTGGGACTGTATTGGACAGGTGATGAGCAGTGCCTGGTTTTCTCCACACATACCGCTTAGAATTAAGGCCAAAAAATCAGACCAGAGAATCTTATTTCTCACCATCTTAGCAAACTCCATGCGGGCTTTCATGTGTCTTGCACTGAGGAGAGGCTTCCGTCGGGCCACTCTGCCATAAAGCCCCGACTGGTGGAGGGCTGCAGTGATGGTTGACTTTCTACAACTTTCTCCCATCTCCCGACTGCATCTCTGGAGCTCAGCCACAGTGATCTTTGGATTCTTCTTTACCTCTCTCACCAAGGCTCTTCTCCCCCCGATAGCTCAGTTTGGTCGGACGGCCAGCTCTAGGATGGGTTCTGTTCATCCCAAACGTCTTCCATTTACGGATTATGGAGACCACTGTGCTCTTAGGAACCTTAAGTGCAGCAGAAATTTTTTTGTAACCTTGGCCAGATCTGTGCCTTGCCGCAATTCTGTCTCTGAGCTCTTCAGGCAGTTCCTTTGACCTCATGATTCTCATTTGCTCTGACATGCACTGTGAGCTGTAAGGTCTTATATAGACAGGTGTGTGGCTTTCCTAATCAAGTCCAATCAGTATAATCAAACACAGCTGGACTCAAATGAAGGTGTAGAACCATCTCAATGATGATCATAAGAAATGGACAGCACCTGAGTTAAATATATGAGTGTCACAGCAAAGGGTTTGCATACTTAGGACCATGTGATATTTCAGTTTTTCTTTTTTTTTAAATCTGCAAAAATGTCAACAATTCTGTGTTTTTCTGTCAATATGGGGTGCTGTGTGTACATTAATGAGGGAAAAAAATTAACTTAAATGATTTTAGCAAATGGCTGCAAAGAGTGAAAAATTTAAGGGGGTCTGAATACTTTCCATACCCACTGTAGCTATTAAAAGATGAGATGCTGCATTAGAAAGCATTCTTTTGTCGCATTTTTAAGACTGACAGAACATTATAGCCACTAGTACTACTCCTATATTTTGCACCTATTAAAACGAATAAAACAGTTACCTCTTCCAGATGGTCGCAGAAACTCTACTCAAATATAAGCCCTTTCCTTGAAAGAGTGATGTCATGTGGACATTATTTTATTTTATTTTATTTTTTTCATTATTTTATCTTTAGATACAGTACGTGGTGGCTCAATTGCCTCGCTTTCCCTTACTATACTGCTTTAAGTTGCAGTATATTTTGTTGCACTTGAGCATGCTGAAACGTGGTCCTTAAAGTTTTTCTGCGTTTACTATTTTAAAAAGGCAATTTTAGATTAGTAAACGTAAAATAGACACCAAAAACTTTCTTACTTGCCATATGTAGAGGGCTGCATGCATTCACAACTGCTCTTCAAAAGTTCCTGAAGAGGGCGCTGCAGGGAAAATGTTTCTTTCTTTCTTTCTTTCTTTCTTTCTTTCTTTCTTTCTTTCTTTCTTTCTTTCTTTCTTTCTTTCTTTCTTTCTTTCTTTCTTTCTTTCTTTCAAATTCTGTCATAATTCACAAATATTGTTCCAAACCCGCATGACTTTGTTTCGTCCGTAAAACACAGCATGGATATAAATATCATTAAAATAATTCTTTATTTCAAATTATTCCTTGCTATATTGTGAAATTTGGTTAAAAAAAAAAAAAAAAAAAAAAAAAAATGGAGGGGGAAATTAACTTTGTTATTAATAATTTGTCTTCCAGTATATTGATGATTAAAATAATATAAAAGTAATCAATTCAATAATTACTTTGGTTTTATATAATATAAAATAATTAATATAAACTTTTATTTGTGTGTGTGTGTGTGTTATGTAATTTACATTTTTATATATAGTTATATATTTTTAGTTATATTATTGTATTCAATCCTTCAAGACTTTTAAACTGTTGCAAATCCGTCCTGGATGTGTTGCTGTGGTGACGCTTTGCGGCATTTGAATCATGGCGGAGTCGCAGAACGGTGTACAGTTGAGCACGGTAAATATGTGATTTTAATCACTTCAGACGCAAATGCAGTCGCATGTCACGCGTTTTGCGATAGATTGTGCTTTTAGCAGGGAAAGATATATGCTGAGTCTGTGTGATAAACCTCTAGATTCATTGTTATTTACGATTTAATGATGAACATTTTGGTCAGAATAGATTTTGTTGACATGGTTGTTGTTTATCAGATTTAACTGCGCTCTGTTCTACACCATCGCATATTTTATGGCATTTAGTACGTTGGTTTTTGTCTCGTTAAATTTGTAAAATGAGCTGTTAATAGTTTGTGTTAAATAGTTGATAGGAAATTATTGCGGAAACAAGCTGTTTTTTTATTTTGAATTTTCGAGCTGATGCTTTTAAAGGTTTAATTTCTTTACGAAACCCATAAATTATAAGAGTTTCAATTTCACTTTGGGTTGAATAAGACCGTTTGAGGGACACAATATTTTACCAGGTCTTCAGCTTCGTGCAACTTTTTTCTCCCTTTAATACCTTTTTAAGGATGTAGACTTTCTCTCTGAAGATTAAAAATGAAAGTGATTTTGAGATGAATCTCTTCCTGTTGATAATCAGAGATGGAACATGAATCTGCTTTCATATTATACTATATCTGTGCCAGCTCAGAATATTGCGTTGCATAACAGCCTCATTTGTTAGTCAGTTGACATTGTAAATAACCACCTCTTTGGAAATAAGTGTCAAGTTGTTTGCGTCAGGACTGACCCTTGGTCCTTTCTTGACTGATCTTTCTGCAGACAGTGAGGTTTATTCAGTCAAACAGATTATTTTGGCATGAACTGGTATGTTTGATTATGCTGCTAGGGGTCAAAGACCATTTATGAGATGGTTTCTCTGTGCATTAAGTAGCTCTAAAACTTATTGGTTTGATTGGTGCAAATCATTACATTGCATTTTGTGCATTAAGACATATGCCAACAATTAAGAACATTTTTAGACTAGTTGCCAAGCTTGACTTTTACAATGATGTTTTTTTTTTAAACTATGCTGTTCCATAGAAAACAAAGGACACATTTTGATAAGTGTACTAGTCACTCTTTTCCATGCATGATGAGAGAAAGCTTTAGATCCTATTCATTGTAATTGCATGGAAAAGAGTGACTAGTTTCCATGCAATTACAATGAATAGGATCTAAAGCTTTCTCTCATCATAATGGTCACAGAAGCACCATAAAAGTGGTCCTTACAACTCTACAAAATGGTGCTTTTGGACTGAGGACATGTATATTTAAAAAATATAACATTATAAATTCTATGTTTCATCATATAATCATTTAATGTATTTATTTAGTTATTATATTGTTTATACTCTTTCTCTTTTGCCACCAGAAATGGCAGGAGGCTTCGAACAGAGGAGCTGCTATACTCCGCTATTTGGGGGAGCAGGTCCCCCTTATTTTCTGCCTGGAGACAGAGCCGCAACAAGGGGAGGAGGAGCAAAAGGTTGAGGAACGCCTCCTGTATCCTCTGGAGTGCTTTCTTTTTGGGGAGGACCCCTGCATCGGCCTGGAGAAGCTCCAACAATACAACAGCAGCTCATCGGCTCAGCTGTGTGGACGTGTCTTTAAAGAGGGCGAGACTGTCTACTCCTGCAGGTTGGAATGGAGACTGTTTAATGATATAGTTTATGCAGTCACCATCAACTCCTATGTATGTTTGTAAGAAGTACATCAGCAAGACTGATTGATGGGCTGGTATTTGGGCAATTTGATGTTCACTGGACAGCCTCGTCAGTGGATAATGCACATTTTACTTATTCAAGTTAAAGGCGAGGCCAGACATTTTAAAGTGAGTGGACCTTGGTGAATTGGGTGGACTTCAATGCCTACTCACAGATTGCATCATTTTACAATACATGGGTTAAAAATAATTAACAGTTAATTAAGATGAGTTAAATGTGATTTATTGTCAGCCAGGAGGTTCATGAAAACAACAAAATCCACTTACAAATAGGCCTAAAATAACCAAATAATGAACAGAATAAGAACAATAGGCAAAGGTAAATAATCATAGACCGAGTTTGTAAGGCTGTGCAAGGCTTCCTCTGGCCTCGGACTTAAGGCTAGCATGGAATTTTCTCACTCAAAATCCACTGTCTGCTGCTGCTTATTGCATTTAGACCTTCGTAATAATAGCATATTGGTGATTTGGCAAATGATCCAGTGCGTATCTCTGTTTGCGCTCTGGAGAGCATCAAATGTTTCTATTTACAACATGTTTTTGCTGCGTTGAGCAGTGTAGCTAGCCGATGACAGAGATGTCTGTTGATTTATTGAACGCAATGGCCAATCAGAGATGTTTAATTTAGTATCCACTCACTGCTCAAAGCCGGAGTTTTTGTCCGGTTCTGCACGCTCACAGATCCTCTCATTATAAGTGTAGACATCATGTAAATAAGATATTTATTGTGTAGTGTAGACAGCTTCATTGATTATAATGGAACTTTGTGAGATCACGTCATTGTGATGACCTAAAATGAGTAGGGCTGGGTACCAAACTCGATACTTTTTAGATACCGATCGAATTGTCTCGATACTATCGAGTATCGAAAAGTGTCTTGTCATTCGGTACCAAATTTCGATACTTCAGAATGGAGCCGGGGAGAGGGGGCGGAGAAATGCTTTCGCTGTCTCGTTGTTGAGCAAGTAATGTTGCACTACATTGTTATTTATATTTATATCTAAATATATAAAACTATGCGCGCGAGAGAGACCCTATGTGCGAAATGGACGGGTGAGAAACGGCTGTTTATGTGAGCAGCCGGTTCAGTACAGATACTGTGCATGTACTGTGTACTGTACGCATCGAATGTACGTCACTCTTACTTTCGCTTTAAACTGAACGTATTTCTCTTCAGAGAGAATCAATCAAGGAAAACGTGTGTCTAGAGCACCTCCTAGTGGTCATTATAGAAAACACAGATATATTGCTTTATAACTTAACAGCTTTAACTAAAAATATACACAAGCTTAACAAACAGAAATTATATAATTATATATATCCAGCAATGATGTAAGGAAACAGTGACAATTTAATGTTTAAGGGAGTAAAGCCTGTTTTTAGGCTGTTAAGGAAATGCAATTAAGCCAAATAAGAACTTTAATTTTAAAGAAATGTTAATTTATAAGCAGCCTGTGTGATAACCATATCACCATGCTTAACACTGAGAATTTTAGTAATTGTAATGTGATGATCAGATGATAATCGGATAAATCAGAGAATATCATTGGACAGTTGGCGGGTGGATGCACAGACTTTATCTATATATATATATTGTTAATAATAATTAATTTTTTTTTTTTTTTGAAGAACAACAATTGCTGAGTGATTTAAAAAGATCTGCAGTGAGCCTCACATACTGAATTTTTTGCATTGAAAACTGTTTGCACTGATTTATTGTGTTGGTTAAATTTTGTTCATTTGTGCTTTTTTATTCCTTGCAGTGGCTCAGGAGATGAGTCTTTGAGTCTGTAAAAAAAGTCAACAAAGTTAAAATATAAAACCAAAGATTTTTTGAGGTAATGTAATCTTGTTAAAACAGATTTTATAAAATTGGTATCGAAAAAGGTATCGTTCAAGTATCAGTATCGAAGTCAAGGTATCTGTATCGTCTCGGTATCGAAAATTTTTGAACGATACCCAGCCCTAAAAATGAGTGACAGCTTTTTAGTGATTATAAAGGGGCCGCTCCTTGCGCGCTTTCTAGGCGATATATAATCAATTCAGAATTTGAATATATCTTTTGTTTTTCATGCTTGAAGTTTCAGGAGTGACGCCCACTAAATTCATGTACTTGAGTGATTAGGCTATTATTATTATTTTTCTTTTTCCTTCTTTCCCACAAAAAATAATGTTTTTTTTTAAGCGTTAGCCAATAAAAAAAACGATATTAGTCAAACACTGGAGTCGAACTTATACTTCTATGAAATTTTTCTGATGAGTTTATGAGAAGCCTTTTTAGATGTTGTAGAAAATGTATAGGTTGCTTTTGACACTATTGCTTTCCTTGCCTTGAATCATCCTTATATGTATTTCCAGGGATTGTGCAATAGATCCTACCTGTGTACTCTGCATAGAATGCTTCCAGAAGAGTGTGCACAAAAGTCATCGCTACAAGGTACATGCACTCATTATTATTATAAATATTATTTTATTGTTATTTTTTAAATCAAACTAACAGTGGTAAGTTTTGGTATAAACCTTGATAATACAGTGCACAGCATAAATGAGTACACCCCCTCTGAACAAATACAAAAGATGTCTTTTCTTTATGATCACTAATGCAATTCATGGAAAGATGGCAAAACTAAAATGTATTAAACATATCCATAATAAAAACTGAGAAATATATGTCATGTCATTAATAGCCATAAAATAAGTAAATTAGGCAATTTTGTTTAAATTAAGGATTTCAGAAATGAGTACACCCTAGTTTAATTCAACAAATGTATAATATTCTAGCACTTACTATGCCCTCCATAACTTTGAATATACTGCTCTGAACCTTCTTGGCATGGAGCAAACGAGTTCATGACAATTTGTCACATCTGTCCCGTTTAACTCCTGGATGATGAGCTCCTTAAATGCCCTGATCTTTAATGGGGAGTGTTGCTCAACTCGTCTCTACAGAATCCCCCACATGCGCTCAAGAGTGTTAAGATTGTCCACAGAAGGTTTTTCACCTCGGTAGAATGCATATCATTGTCATGTTGAAAAAATGCCCAATAATGCAGGGAACTTCTGTTTCAAGTTTGTGTATTAAATTACACAGTGGTGTGTGAATTCATGACAGCATTGATAAAGCACAACTCCCTCACACCTTCAGCACTCATACATCCCTATATAAGAGCTTTACTACCACTGAACTTTACTGTGGGAACCAGGCACTTCTCACTGTACTCCTCCTCTAGCAACACCAGAACATTTTGGATGCTGTTAGATCAAAAATTATTGATTTGGTGACCATGATCATGAGACCAGAGTATTGATTCCCAGATTCTATATTTTGTAAATATGGGCTTTTGAAATGGCTAACTGACGTTTATTGTGCTTTGGCTACAGTAGTTTCAGTGAGAACAACAACCATGCATGTAATTTCTGCAGGCTGCATCTTACTCTGTGAGATAAACAGTCACTCTTTTCATAGCTTTTGCTGGCTCTGAGACACTCGCTTGGTATTTCTCCTGCTCTTTGTCTAGCAAAAAAATCCCTCATCACTAAATGAAAGCTTAAAATGAAGGCCTGATTATTAAACAAGTCCATTGTTTTTGAATTTCTGTGTTACTTTTGCTATATTTTCACACTTAAAACAATGATTTGGTAATCCTCTTGTACAACTGTCCTCTTTTGTGCTAAGAAATATGTCTCCTGTCAGTTCCATTGTTGTCAGCATTAAGTCTGAGAATGATTCAGTGGGCTATATAACACATTAATTGTCAAGAAATTACTTCTCTTTAAATGTTTTGGTTCAACATACGTACCTGTTGATCAAACATTGCCTTAAACTTACACTAGAAAATTTTAATTTCGTTTTATTTAGTAACTTTTAGGAGGGTATACTCTTTTTTTTCTACACAACATTTTATCACCTGGATAAGAAAATCTTATTTTTCTGAATAATTTTGACATGATTCTTTGGTAATTGATTAAGCAGACTTACTGGAACATTATATCTCTAAAGAACCCTAACTTGTCTTCTAAGTAATTGAGTAATTGCTGACTTTCAGAAGTTTCAGAGGGGGTGTACTCATTTATGCTGTGCACTGTATATACTGAAAGTGACATGTGAAGGCCAAGTACGGTAACCCATACTTGAAAATTGCCCTCTGCATTTAAACCCATCCAGTTAGTGTACACACATTAGGAGTAGTGAGTAGTGAAACACACACCCGGAACAGTGGGCAGCCATTTTTGCTGTGGCATGTGGGGAGCGATTGTGAGTTAGGTGTCTTACTCAAGGGCTGTCATTTTTTGCCAGTATTAAGACTCAAACCCATAACCTTCAGGTTACCAGTCTGACTTCTAACCATTAGGCCATGACTGCCTTATAAATGTACATTTCAAAAGAAAGCTAAACCTTGAGCCAGGACTCAAACTCGGATCTCTTAAAGCACAGTTGCACCATGTGTTGTAGCGCTGCCCACTATGCTATTGTCTCGCCACTGGCAAAGGTCTACTAATTATGAATTATCTCCATCAAAATATAATTATTTTTTAATCTTACATGCTATATTATTTTTTTATTTACATTGCAACCGCAGATGCATGCCTCAGCAGGAGGAGGTTTTTGCGATTGTGGCGACTTGGAGGCTTGGAAGACCGGACCCTGCTGCTCTCAACACGACCCTGGCAATTCAGTTACTATGGAAACGGTACAGTTCATTCTCCAGAAGCTTATCAATGTTAAGATTGTTGTAGATTTTTCCATGAACAGTATTGTTGAACTAACTTCCTGCCTTGAGGTCAGAGGAGCCGTTCTGCCCTTGCGTTTGCTAACCCCCAACCCTCCCTCTGTGGGAAAAACACAAAGTGTGTGGGAAAGTGACACACAGGAGAGCTGTGATGCAAGACCAGCTGGAAAAAAAAAAAAGGGACTACAGGGGTAGGAGAATAAGAAAAGTCTTTCGTGAGAGGGTTTGTTGTACAAGTAAATAAATGTATTAGAATGAAACTGGCAGACTTGTTGGTGTTTAAGGGCATAAACATTCATTTAAATCCCAGTATTCTATCAGAAGCGATGATGTACTGATATGGCACGTAATCATGACTGATTTCTAGCTGTGTGCCTGGATTTTGGCCTGGAAAACAGATGGTCTGCTTCAGTGGTCACATAACTCAATAGATCCGCCGTGATAAGATCAGGCTGGTGATCCACACTCACTCATAGCCACTCACCGCATCCTCACCTTTGTTGGAAAACAGCAGGTGCCTTTTTTGTGTTTGACACCCTCAGGCGAGATCTAAACATGCACATAATGAACATGACAGATGGACATTAAACCAAATAAACAAACATCATATCCTGCTCAAAGGCTTTGCCATGTTTTGTGTCCTGTCTTTTTGCTGCTTGCGCAGTCAAATTATGAGCACTTTCTGTAACTGAACTATTATTGGAGTGACTGGCTTTTAGGAGATGTTACAGATTGTGGTGTTGAGGAAATTGAGGATTTTTAGAAGGTTACAGCAGTAGACCTTTGGGAGCTTGAATTCCTGCCAGATATCAGACAAATATACAAATGAGAATAAACAACAGTGAGTTCTTGTGATGTTGTGTTTTTGTGATCTTCCCTCTGCGAGCCTGTTGTCCTAAAATAGCAGTAAAAAGCCACTTAAAAGATCGTGAAGGAATAATTGACCCACAGAATTTTAATTCTCTACCTCATTTGTTGTTTCGAACCTGTATGACTTTGTTTCTCTGTGGAACACAAAAGGAGATGTTTAGCAGAATGTTCAAGCTGTTCTTTTCTTTTTTGTGTAGTGCACACAACTCGTGCACTAAATTTCAAATCTACTGAAGTCATGTGAGACAAAGGACACAATTTAAAACATTATTCACTGAAAATCTTCTTACTCACTGTAGATCTGAAATTTCAATTATAACCCTGTATTCTACTATTCCAAAGTGTGGGGTCAGTAAGAAATTAATACTTCTATTCAGTGGGGACCAGAGGTGGGTAGTAACGAAGTACATTTACTTCGTTACATGTATTTGAGTAGTTTTTTGGAAAATTTGTACTTTTTAGAGTAGATTAAAATGTGGGTACTTTTACTTTAACTTGAGTATATTTGTAATGAAAAATCTGTACTTTTACTTCGCTACAATGGGCAACGTTCCTCTCGTTACTTTATTTTAATTCAATACTGTTAAGAAATGCGTAGTTTATTCCATGCGCGCTGTCTCTTTTTTCATGAACGATGCCCCATTCACAAATGAATCACTCTTTTGAGTCGATTCTGTTTAAAGACTTGATCAAACAAGTTGGTAAAGCTGTCTAAATTGATTCGCGAATCAGTTTGAACGATTTGTTCAGTTCCTGCACGCGCTGAATCGTTTGAAGCGGTTTCTCACTCGGAGCGGATGAAGTGGCAGTGGACCTACAGTCAATTAAAAGCAAATCTGCAAATGCATCCAATTGTTTGCCAGCGATGAAGACCTTTATTAGTTGAGCTGCGTATGCTGTCTGTGAACAATTCCACAGGTAACGTTAGGCCTATCGATTTTATTTGATTTTACGTCATGATACAGCCAATTAGCCGACATTTTACAACCAAACAGATTATTACGTCACTATAACAAAAGTATGTAGTATTTCTTTACCGTTTTTATGGGCATATATCTTAATTTATACATTAATTTATACATATACTATTGCGCAATGGTGGCGCCAGCGACCTGTTCGTCTTGAAAATGAACGCTTTGCGTTGACACAGTTAAGCAGTTTACACGCGCCTGCTGAAATATACATTTGATTACATTTTGGAGAACAGACCGAAGAAGATCCGTCAATGTGTATTTGATCATTGTTTGTGTCAAGTTCAGATATGAGCGCGAGCACATGTAAAGAGTTTTCTCTCTTCTTTAAAATGTAACGTTAGCTGTATACGTTAATAATATAGTAACGATACATTCGGGTTACAGATGCTAGAAATAATGCTTATCTCTTCTATGTTTGTTGCAAAGATATCTAATTATGATAATAAATTAAATATTTAAATAATAAACATTAAATAATAACATGCTATTGTATATATATATATATATATATATATATATATATATATATAGCCTATAATAAAAGTAACTAGTAACGAGCTACTTGAGTAAGATTTTTATTGGATACTTTTTTACTCTTACTCAAGTAACTATTAGGATTATTACTTTCACTTTTACTTTGAGTAAATATTTCTATAAGTACTTGTACTTTTACTTGAGTACAGTTTTTGGATACTCTACCCACCTCTGGTGGGGACACCGTAAAGGGTTAGTTCACCCAAAAATGAAAATTCTGTCATTTATTACTCACCCTCATGCCGTTCCACACCCGTAAGACCTTCGTTAATCTTCGGAACACAAATTAAGATATTTAGTTGAAATCCGATGGCTCCGTGAGCCTCCATAGGGAGCAATGACATTTCCTCTCTCAAGATCCATAAAGGTACTAAAAGCATATTTAAATCGGTTCATGTGAGTACAGTGGTTCAATATTAATATTATAAAGCGACGGGAATATTTTTGGTGCGCCAAAAAAACCCAAAATAACGACTTATTTAGTGATGGCCGATTTCAAAACACTGCTTCAGGAAGCATCGGATCATAAATGAATCAATGTGTCGAATCTGCTGTTCGGAGCGCCAAAGTCACGTGATTTCAGCCGTTGGCAGTTTGACACGCGATCTGAATCATGATTCGATACACTGATTCATTTATGCTCCGATGGTTCATGAAGCAGTGTTTTGAAATCGGCCATCACTAAATAAGTCGTTATTTTGTTTTTTTTGGCGCACCAAAAATATTCCCGTCGCTTTATAATATTAATATTGAACCACTGTACTCACATGAACTGATTTAAATATGTTTTTAGTACATTAATGGATCTTGAGAGAGGAAATGTCATTGCTCCCTATGGAGGCCTCATGGAGCCATCGGAATTCTACTAAAATACCTTAATTTGTGTTCCGAAGATTAACGAAGGTCTTACGGTTGTGGAACGGCATGAGGGTGAGTAATTAATGACAGAATTTTCATTTTTGGGTGAACTAACCCTTTAAATTGATCAAAAGTGATATTAAAGACATTTATAATGTGTAATGTCAAGATTCTATTTCAAATTCTGTTTATCTGAACCTATTGATCAAAGGATTATGAAAAAGAAATGTATCATGATTTAAAAAAATAATAAACAGCACAACAGTTTTCAACATGGATAATAAGAAACGTTTCTTGAGCAGCAAATCAGCATATTAGACTTACATTTTCTGAAGGATCATGTGACTAAAAACTGTATGATGAAAAGTCAGCTTTGACATCACAGGAATAAATTACATTTTAAAATATAGTAAATAGAAAGCAGTTATTTTAAATTGTTATAATATTTCACAATATTTCTGTTTTTATTGTATTTTTGATCAAAAATGCAGTTTTGGAAGAACTTGGAAGAACAAAACAGTTCTAGAAAGTTACAATTTTTTTGAACCATGGAAATTAAAACTTGGAAATGTGTTTAGCCAATATTCATTTTTCTACTTAAAAAAATATTCTTGTATGACATCTATAAAAATATTTTAAATTATTATTTTTTTCCATCACAACTGACTTGTCATGAAAAGATCATGAAGATCCAGGTTCATTGGTCTTAAAATGTGAGAACACCGGTCATTAGTTTTCTTATAATCATTGACGTCAAACAGTGTGTATTGATGAGTCATAAACATTTATGGTGCTTTTTTTATCAGCTTTGAAGCTTAACAGTCCCCATTCACTTTCATTATATGGAAATGAGCAGCTTGGACATTTAGCTAAATATTTACTTAAGGGTGAATTAATAGATTGGTTATACTTGTTTTGTGCTCACCTACAACATTCTGTGAACAACTAAAAGCTAAACTACTCCCCGTGACAGTTGCCATTATGTGTGTCACAGGACGAGTGTGTGATGGATCCAGACCTTCAGGAAAGGGCTCAGATGCTGTTCCACCTGCTGCTGCGGTACACGACAGACATGCTGGTTTGGGAAGAGAACAATGAACTATCAGAAGAGCTGAAGCCAAAGTGAGATATGCAGTTACTAAAACCCACCAGCTGGAAATTCCAAACCGTTCTCCGACTTTAGCACAAAAAAAAAAAGGCTCAAGCTTAATGTTGTTTAATGTTGTGTCTAGAGTGAAAGAAGACACCTACTACTGTGTGCTCTACAACGATGAACATCACTCATATGACCACGTCATCTACACACTTCAGCGAGCAATCGCCTGTGACCAGAATCAGGCTCAAATCTACACTGCACTCATTGACAAGGAAGTGAGTGTTCTGAGCATCCACTTTCCACATGGTCTTACATGGTCAACGTATAGACTTTTCATTAGTGCTGTTATTATAATGTCAGGGGCGGAAAGCAGTGAAGAGAGGTACCCTCAGATCCTGTCAAGAAGCCAAGGAAAATATAAGGGTAAACATACTTGGTACACTCTTTATATACACCCATTTTGTAGTGTTTGGTAGATGTAATGACTATTTCACATTTGTCTTTCCTCTGCAGCGTAACTCAGAGCACATTATCCAGAAACCTTTGCGGGTGGAGATTCTTCACTCTGCTGTTATGGCTCATCAGACCTTCGCCCTCAGACTTGGCGCATGGTTCCAGAAGATCATTGGCTACTCAGGTAGACCATTGGGAGCATTGAGGACTTGTGAACTAAGAACTGGTTCTTAATCATAACTGTTCCATTTTTTTTTTTTTAACAATACAGTACTTTTCAAAAAAGTGAAATTTTCACGGCATTTGTTTCATGGCTGTAGTAAGCCCTTCTTAGGGTGTGTTCACACTTGGCATGCTCTGGTTCACTCTGGTGCGATTGATCTGTTCATTTGAATAAGTGTGAACGCTGTCATCTGAACCCTGGCGCGCACCAAACAAACTCTAGTGCGATTTGACTGAAATATGAATGCTACACAAACCAAAGACATCTAAAGGAAACAAAAACATGACCTAAAAAGGACAGAATTCTCAAGCACACAACATTGGATGTTTGGTAAGTTTAGGTGAAAAATATACGTAATAATACGTCATTTTTGTTGTTAAAAATCAGAGTGTGAACGCTAAGCGACATTTTCCTTTTTCGGTCCGGATCTAAGAAATTAAGAGAAGCGAACTGCAAGTGTGAATGCACCCTAAATCTATAGTGGAAACATGTGTAGTCTGATTCCCAAGTGAATGACTCTTCTTAACCCTGTTGTTTGTTTGTGTGTGTGTGTTTTGTTGTTTTTTTTTGTTGTATATTTTTATATAAAATAAACATAAAATAATTTTCTTATTTTTTATTTGTTAGTAATAATAATGTTATTTTTAGTTTATTGTCATAATTCTGATTTATTTGTTATATATAACAACAATCTATATTTATTTACACATTTTAATATTTTTTTCTTAGAAGAAATGTTTCCAGGGTTGTCAGACATGCTTTTACATAGCTTATTTTTATAAAAATGCCGAGGTTTTGTTCTTGTCGTTGTTTCTTTAGTTGGCCTCAGGGAGGTGTTCTGCCAGGTGGCTTTGGAGCCGGCCACTGACAACGATAAACTCTGCTTGATCAGTCGACTCATGCTGCATGATGCCAAACTTTATAAAGGTAAATACTGCAGTCTCTACAATCGGGGTGTTGTGATATACCGGTATTGACAATAAACGTGATATTTAAAAAATGAAATATCGTAGGGGTGTCGCAATATACCGGTATTGGCGGTAACCATAATATTTAAAATGAATGATACACATATGATAATATGACACGTAATTAATCCAGCGCCAGTATCTAGTTGACATCTTAACATACAGTAGGTGGCAGTATTGCACCTTAATGCTGGCTGCCACCTCTCATAAAACACAAGCAGACACACTGCGCACTACTGCCGCGTAAAAACATGTCATCAAATATGAAGGACAAGACACGCGACCCGCACTCCAAGAAAGTTAGCTTGCCAATGTGGATGGTTTTTTTGGGTTCCATGAAAATAAGTCTGCAGGACTTGCCGATACCACCAAGAGAGTAGTATTTTTTCTATTTTTGCCCGAAATATATGAGCATTATGGAACGTTAAACTCTAAACATGTCATTTGTTTCATTCATACTCAACACCGGAGGGCGCCCTCACACTGAAAGCCCACAAGTGAGACTCATAGGAGTAATAAAACATATTTACTGGAGATCTCGAATATGGAAAAGACATCCTATTGCTGAATAAAATGCAGAGGCATTTTGACTTATGCATTCTGATTTATTTATTTTTCCCAGATTTCTATAGATATCACGATATATCGTTCATCATGAATTCTTTTGGCCATGATAATTATGTAGTAAAAAATCTGATAACTACTGAGTAACTACTCTACAATTGGGTTATGCTTCTTAGTACTGTCTCTAAATCTCTAAATCTGTTTTTAACTCTCCTCAGGGGCCCGCAAGGTCGTCCATGAGTTAATTTTCAGTAGTTTATTGATGGACACCGAATACAAGAGGCAATTTGCCATGAAATTCACAGAGGTATAATTTTACAGCTGCATATCCTTTCACATATATTTTAATGTTTGAGTAATATTGTAGTTGTTGTTTTACACTTGTCACATGCTTGGCATTAGCAAAAACAGCAGAGGTGAGGTCTAACGTGTGTATATCATGTTTCAGCACTACAAGCAGCTTCAGGAAGACTTCATCAGTGATGACCATCAGAGGAACATCTCAATCACAGCCTTGTCTGTGCAAATCTTCACTGTTCCTACATTGGTATGATGAACGGCTAGCAGAAATGACAACGATCATGTGTCTGAAATTGATACAGCATTTTTCTGTATCATTTAATTAAATCTAATGCATTTATGAGTTTCTATTGAGTTTTTATTACAAGTAGTCTACATAATTAACATAGTAGTTACATAGTAAGTACAGTCTTTAACTTCATAATTACAAGGAAACTCAATTTTGTATGTATTAGCATAAATAATGTGAGAATGCAGTACATACTTGTCATGTTATTGAACTGTATTCTGGCAAATTTTGGAAATACCATTTGTATACCTAGAAGCATTTGCGCTTTTAATCTTGTACAAGTTTTAATACTTGTACTTGGTACTTGAACCATGTCTCCAACCTTTTAAAGGGTTAGTTTAAATACAAAGGAAAATTCTGTCATCATTTACTCAACCCTATGTCATTCTAAACCTATATGACTTCCTTTCAGTGGAACAGTTGTTGTTGTTTTTTAACATAATGAAAGTAAATGTGAACTGTTACCGTCAAGCTTCAGAATGACAGAAAGTATCATAAGAATGACTCATGAACTAAAGCAGAATTATCAGTGAAAGAAACAGACCTCTCCTTTTTTTCCAGGCTAGGCAGTTGATAGAGGAGGGCAACGTCATCAAGGTCATTATAGACACTGTAATGGAGATGATGCAGGAACATCTGGACAACAACCACCGCTTCCACTTCCAGGGCCACAACCCCGACAAGTTCTTCCGGGTTCAAGTTATCTTCCATGACCTCAGGTTTACACACAACCCTTGAATTATGGGAAATAAAAACAACTAACAAAAGTTTATTTTTATCAGTTTGCTCAATGCAAGATTTCATTTCAGGTACATTCTAATCAGCAAGCCCTCTGTGTGGACGGAGACAATGAGGGTGAAGTTCCTCGAAGGTTTATGCGTCTTTCTCCGCTTGCTTTGCTGTATGCAGGTAATGCTTAAAAAGTTTTTTTTTGCCTGAAAGGCTGTAGTTTGGTTTGATCCGTAGCTTAATTGAACCTCATTCTTTGATGGCAGGGGATGGAGGAGGTGAAGAGGCAGTTTGGTCAGCATGTTGAAGTGGAGCCGGAGTGGGAGGCGGGCTTTACCCTCCAGATGCAGCTACGCCACATTATTGCCATGTTTCAGGACTGGTGTTCTTCTGACGTGAGTCACGGCCAATCAGAGGTCTTGCTTTTCTGTGATGCTTTTCAGGATAAGATACAGAAGTGGTTCACAGGGAGTGTTAATAAAATAACATGATTATATAGTATGAATATATAAAATGAATACACCACCATTTAAAACTTGAGTCGGTAAGATTTTTAATGGTTTTGAAAGAAGAAACAGTAATCATTTTTAGGATTCTTCGACTAATAAAAAAAGCATTTATTTGAAAATTTAAGAACTAGCGAACTGTTACAGGTATAATAACCGTCTGTTTCAAGATACCATATACATTTGAATAAAATATACCTAACCATCATAAAAATGTTACTAAATCTGGACAATTTCAAAATGAATAAAAAATATGCCACTCTAATCACAACTAACTGCCCACCAAAATTCTCTCTAGATTTTGACATTTAGTTATTTGTCCTTGGCACATTCACTCATATTTAATTTCCAAAGATTTTCAAATGTTTTACTTCTGAAATGGGACAATGAGTGGATGGTCTTGTTTCTAATAAATATCTATTGTTCTTTAGCTACATAATTGTGTGAGGGTTTGAACTGAAAATAAAGCTAAAATTCATGTGTTGTGCCACCAGCTACAAAGTGCAATGTGAGTGCAATCGTCAAGTCAAACTATTTCTACTTTTCTCAGTTGCACAAAACACTATGCTAAAACATATTTTGCTTCATTACCATCAATTATGATTTGTAATCATATTCATGGAAACCAATGTTCTCAGAATCAAGTAAAAATCAACTTCAGGTTACAGAATGATTCACTGTAATGTAAAGTACTTGAATTGACCACAGTGTACTTACTTTTGCTTGACTGATTACAAACTGTTTATCCACTGGTTAATGAATGACCTGAAAATGTGACACTGTGTTGGACACCTGTGTGTGTGTGTGTGTGTGTGTGTGTGTGTGTGTGTGTGTGTGTAGGTGTGTGTGTGTGTGTGTGTGTGTGTGTGTGTGGCCCTGCGGCCCTGCTAAACCTTACAATGTCCCCACAAGGATGGCAGTACCAGAAATCCTTGACCTTGGGGGGACATTTTAGGTCCCCATGAGGAAAACGGCTTATAAATCATACTAAATTATGTTTTTTGAAAATGTAAAAATGCAGAAAGTTTTTTGTGAAGGTTGTGTTGGGGCATAGAATATACAGTTTGCACAGTATAAAAATCATTATGTCTATGGAAAATCCCCATAAAACCTGGATTTTTTTTGTTTATGCACAGGAGAGGGTTCTGCTGTTGGCCTTTCAGGAGTGTCACAGAGCTCTAATGTCCTGCACCAACCAGCCCTTCCGCAGCGAACCGACAGACAGCTACATGTGCAAGCAGATCCTCCACGCACGGTCGTACAAAGTCTCCCAGGAGCCCGTATCCATCCACCTGCCCATCTCCAGACTACTGGCTGGTTAGCAGAATTAGCAGAATTGTTGAATTTCTGCATCAGAAGTTTGAATTTTGGGGTTTCTAACTGGTGATGTTTTGAAATGACACAGGAAGTAATACTTGTAGTTTCTTATTTTAGCTCTTGTTTGCCCTTGACATTGTTCCTTTCAAACTATTCTGGCAGAACATCTACAGACATGAATGACTGTGCCGTTCCTGTTTGACTGCATTTCTTTTCAAAAACCAAAGCTAAAACAAAAAGCTGTTTTTATTACATGACATGCTTCTAATAGAAAAACAAATCTTTATATATTTTATATTTATATATTCTAATGTGTATTGTATGTTTGCACACTAATGTATAAAAGTAAATGCAAAAATAGAATTTGACTTTGTGGTGAGATTTAACTAATTCACTGAGGGTCAATATTATATTTTTTTTATCCAAAGAATAACTTACACTACCATACAAAAGTTTGGGGTTAGCAAGATTGTTTATTTTATTTTATTTTATTTTATTTTATTTTATTTTATTTTATTTTTATTTGTTTAGAAAAAAGTTTCTTATGCTCACCAGGGCTACGTTTATTTGATCAAATATACAGTATAAATATTATCACAATTAAAATAACAGTTTTCTGTATTTTATAATGTTATTTTTATAATGTTAAAATGTTTAGATTACATTTTAGAATATTTTAGAATAGAAAATATTTATTTTAAATTATTATAATATTTCCTGTGATGCAAAGCTGAATTTCAGCATCATTACTCCAGTCTTCAGTGTCACATGATCCTTCAGAAATCATTCTAATATGATGATTTACTGCTCAGGAAACATTTCTTGTTGTTATCAATGTTTGGAAATACTTTACTGATACTTTATTCAGGATTCTTTATCGAATAAAAAGTTCAAAAGAACATAATTTATTTTATAAAGATATATTTTGAAACATCTTTTTGTAAAACCTTTTATTTATTTTACTTTAAGTCTTGCTGTCCCTTTTGATCAATTTAATGCATACTGTACTTGGTAAATTAAATGATCAGTTTCTTTTAAAATAAAAATTAATAAATAAATTATGGAGACCACAAACTTTTTAACGGTAGTGTATTTCCATATATTATTTGAACTCATAAAAGTGCACCATTGATCATTTTTGTTATCTTAAACTTTTTTTTGTTACTGCAATACTCTGTGGCTGTTATTTAACCACAGTCTGTATCTGCTCTCAGGTTTATATGTGCTGTTGTGCCAGACTGGAGCAATCCGGTACCTCCCTGACTTTGTGGATCCCGTGAGTATAGAATTAATGAATAAAATGAACCTGTAATGTGTGAATTTCTAGCACTGTGGTTTTATATCTGTGTGTGTGTGTTTCAGGTGCAGCTGAACTTCACTGAGTTAGCGGATCAGCCTCTGCGTTGTGTTGTGTTGGCGTCTCAGGTCAGTGCCGATATGTGGCGCAGAAACGGCCTGTCACTCGTCAGCCAGGTGAGAGCACTGATAATCCACTTTTTTTTTTAAAGCCTGGTCACACATCAGATGTCATTAAAAACATGAAAGTAGACAATATTTGTAAATACAATAGTTCAACATTCTCTAAATAACCTGAATAATATGTTCAAAATCTGAACATGAAAAAAGTCTCCGAATAAAAACTGTTGGGTCATCAACCGATATTTCAAACACATCCATAGTTTCATTTTAACATTGATGTAGATTATTGATGCAGTCAATGTTGTATTTCATTTGTGAACATTTAAAGAGGTCATATGATACTTTTTAATGTTTACCTTTAGTGTGTAATGTATCTGTTTGTGCATTTATACAATACACTCGAAGCTGTTCCTGAGCAGTACAACCCAAAAGTTTGCTTGTGCGTAGTACATTTTACAGAGGACAGCTTCCTGAACCTGGGAGAACACTGAAGCATGTTGATCTATTCTTTTATACCTTATAATCAAAATAATGAACATAGCTAAAATAGCATATGACCCCTTTAAATACACAGGTTGTGTTGTATCATTAAAGTATTCTAACGTTTGCTGATGTTTTGTTTGACTCTGTTAGGTGTATTATTATCAGGATGTTAAGTGCAGAGATGAAATGTTTGATAAGGATGTTATGATGCTGCAGGTATGTGCATAAAATCATAGATGTGTGTATATAAAATGTATATTATAAAATAAAAATATTAAAAATATATAATATAATTATAAAATTAAAATATATATATTCATATTAATTTCATTTTCTGACCAACCACAGATTGCTGCTTCCAAAATGAACCCCAATCATTTCCTTATGCTTGTCCTTTTGAGATTTGAACTTTTCGATATTTTCAATGGCAACTGCTCCAGTAAAGATCAGGTGAGTAAGAGGATCTGAGATCATGTGGAATATATACATTTATTTACAAATTTATGTAGTGTAGCTAATTAAGTAGCATGTAGTTTACAAACTACGGTTTCATAGTAACTTCTCCTAAGCTGGATAATAATTTACTTTTATTATTTTTCATTAATAATTGTTGAGTTTGATTTCTTTGCCTTTTCATCACACAGGAAGTACTGAAACAGTGGAATAGGTTAACAGAGGGGATGCTCTACCTGATAATCGTCATTGTTGGTAAGTTCTCTCAACTTGACCTTTTATTCCCACTTCCACAAGTGTTTGTTTTTTTTGGGTTGAAATAGAGTTTTGGTCATTGTTACAGACTGCTGTCATTTGCTGTCTTTAATTGATGTGTTATCAGTTGTTTCATGTAAATGGTTTGACTGGAGACACTGTCTTTGTTGTTTTACCATATATTAGAGGTGTAACGGTACACAGAAATCACGGTTCAGTACATTCCTCGGTTTTGGGGTCACGGTTTGATACGATTTCGGTACAACAGGAAAAAGCAACAAATCCCCAATGCTAGGTTTCTTTTCATTTATTGAATTTATGAATAGACAGTAGTGCAAATTACAGTTTGTTCCACCTAGCTGCATTTAGTCCCCCTGAGGTAGTTGGTACAGTACAGCCTCCTTTAGTGTATTAAGCACTAAGCAGTAAACAGAATGCACTCTTGCATAGGTCATATTTTTTTGTAGGGCTGCTAAAAAATCAAAACAAAAGGTATTTGGTCACAATCGGCTACAAAACTGAAAAGCATCTCTTGTGTTATAAAACTACAAAATAAATAGAATAATGAAAAATAAAACTTTAGAGATCAGAATTTTTTTACTCCTGTAGTCTTTTTCTGTCTAGCTCCAGTGATTGGCACATCTGGATGATGTCTTTTGATATGTGTTAGCATGAATGGGCCTGGGCCTGATTCCTTATTGATTAACCCTTAAATGCATGACTGTTTTGCCAATCATTCTTACATATTCGGGTCTTTATCGACCCGGATCTATATCTAACACGGAAGGATCTCTACCTGACGCGATAATTTAAAACTCCACTGATATTAGAGTAACAATTACAGAAGAATAAAATAAAGCATATTTTGTTACCTTTTGGAGCTTGAAAGGGCTCAGTTTGAGCAGATGTTTTATGCCATCATTACTGTCCTCGTCAGAGCTCATTTGCCAGTAAATTCAGCAAATAATAGGCTAGTTTTATGTTTGAGTTCACGAATATGAGCCCATTCACAATCTCAAACGTATTCTCAAAACTATATAATTTTCAACATCTTCAAAATCAATATTTCGATCGCTAACAGCTTCACCAGATCCATCCAGTAACAGTTACAGTCATATTTGATTGCGTTCAGTACTTGCTCTGCAGTAAATCGCTGAGCCATTTCATGTTTTTCTTATTATTTCGTTTTCTGTCTGAATGAGTCATCACTTCAGCATTGTGTATCAGACATTGCCACCTTGTGGAATAAAGGTGAATTGCACTTATTCCGTCATCTAAGATTCAATTATTGTTGTGCAGAAAAAATATATGTACACTCATACACACCTCGGGTCGTTTACGACCCTATACAATTTTTACAAAAAATGAATACAAAAATAGGCATTCTTTTATAATTTTATGATTTTTTTCTTGTTATATTCTTTATAATGAATTGATTGAGGAATACCAAGAAGGTTGATGTCTAACTTTAAAAAATGAAGGAGGAGGAGGGTAGTGAATGACATCCCGGGTCACTAAAGATGCATTGTGTCAATGACTATGCATTTAAGGGTTAAAAATAAAAAATTAAGGAATTGTTGATTTGTTACTCTAATTGATAGATTGACCAATGCTGCACAGTAAAATGCAACGGCTGTTTTCAAACTTATTGGTTTGATTAACCTGTTGTGCGTAGCCTACGCTGTCATTTTCTTTGCGCGCGAGAGTTCATTAATCAGTTTAATATTATGCTTTTTCAAGAAATCACGGATAGATGAGCGTGAAGGACAAGAAGTGTCATCTACATTTGAGCATTCCTCACCTTTCCACGAGGAGACAGCGAGTGAAGCGGCACCTGAGGCTTCCCATTTCCAGGACACGCATATTTCATCACTGGACTGTAGTAGTGAGACTTCCACGACACAAATTGGCACAATGCCAAATGATGTTGTCTCATTATAACAATGGAAATAACTTAAATTACTCCGTCATTTATGGTCATAAAGATAAGAGTAAGACATCATTCGAAACTTGTGCTTTTTGTAAAATAAAGAAGACAAACAGGATGCCGCTTTCTGCCGTCCCAGTTTTCTTTCCTTGAAGTTTGTGAGCGTGTCACAAAAATTAATAAAAGCTCAACGTATATGCTAGCTCTTGCGTGCCATCTGAACTCTTGTTTTAGGTTGGTGCATAGATCGTCTTTTCTTCTTCTGCTCTTTTTCCTGTTGTGGCGGTTAGCAAACAGCGTTGCATTACTGCACACGCCCCCTTCTGGATTGTAGTAAGGATCACTTGTGACTGACTTTATTCGTCGTCTGACTGTATGCCCCGAACCGTGAGGTCCGTTCCGTGATGGTTTGGGAAGAATACATGTACCGTTACACCCCTAATATATATACAGGGAGTGCAGAATTATTAGGCAAGTTGATTTTCTGATCATATTTTTTTTCCAAGCACATTTTACCAATTCCAATCCACATCAATCTTAATAACTACTATTAATATTGTTTTTAATCATTTATAAGTGATATATAATTGTTCATGAAGGCTGGAAATGAAAAATGCCTTATATTCAGGTGTGCAGAATTATTAGGCAGGTTTTCTTTTACAGGAAAAATGAGCCAAAAAAGAGATTTAACTCTGACTGAAAAGTCAAAAATTATTAAATATTCATGAGAAGGACGCAATACTAATGCAATACTAGAAATTGCAAAGTTAAAGCATGACCAAGGGACAGCAAAATGCTCATTGGGTCAGCGGGGTCATACAAAAACTAGTGGAGAAGAAAAGACACATGTTAACTGCAAAATAATTAAGAATTAAGGTGAAGAATTAAGTGTGAAACCATCAGGAACCCTTTAGTCTCCAGCGCCACCATTTTCACCAACTGCAGCCTACCTGGAGTCTCCAGAAGTGCAAGGTGTTAGGATCTCAGAGACTTGGGTTAGGTAAAGAAACCTAATAAATGACCCGCTCTTAATAAGAATCACAAGCTGAAGTGTTATAAAATACATGAAGACTGAGTTTTTATAGGCCTTATAGACAGATGGCTTGAGAATGACTCCTGAAGGACCAGCACCACATCCTCTTGTACCACTGTTTGAAGAATTTATCTTCCAGAATCTGGCAGTAAGTTTTGGAAGATCATTTTTAGTCCATCTCTGCAAGACAGACATTTCAGGATAATAGATAGACTAAAAGTGAACTCCCACATCTTACTGCCAGATTTTTTGGAAGATAAATTCTTCAAACGGTGGTACAGAGGATGTGGTGCTGGTCCTTCAGGAGTCATTCTCAAGCAGTCTGTCTATAAGGCCTATAAAACTCAGTCTTCATGTATTTTATAACACTTCAGCTTGTGATTCTTATTAAGAGCGGGTCATTTTTTAGGTTTCTTTACCTAACACAAGTCTCTGAGATCCTGACACCTTGCACTTCTGGAGACTCCAGGTAGGTTGCAGTTCTGGAAAATGGTGGCGCTGGAGACTAAAGGGTTCCTGATGGTTTCACACTTAATTCTTCACCTTAATTCTTAATTATTTTGCAGTTAACACGTCTTTTCTTTTCCACTTGTTTTTGTATGACCCCGCTGACCCAATGAGCATTTTGCTGTCCCTTGGTCATGCTTTAACTTTGCAATTTCTAGTATTGCATTAGTATTGCGTCCTTCTCATAAGCATGTAATAATTTTTGACTTTTCAGTCTTGAGTTAAATCTTTATTTTTGGCTCATTTTGCCTGTAAAAGAAAACCTGCCTAATAATTCTGCACACCTGAATATAAGGCATTTTTCATTTCCATCCTTCATGAACAATTATATATCACTTATAAATGATTAAAAACAATATTAATAGTAGTTATTAAGATTGATGTGGATTGGAATTGGTAAAATGTGCTTGGAAAAAAAATATGATCAGAAAATCAACTTGCCTAATAATTCTGCACTCCCTGTATATTTTACATGCAAAATATGCAGGTGAGCGGTACGTACCTGGAATAAGTCATGTGACTAAGGAGGACGTGACTATGAGGGAGGTTATTCATCTGCTCTGTATTGAACCCATGGCTCATAGCAGTCTGGTCAAAAGCCTGCCTGATAATGTAAGACATTTAGTACTTTTATATTTAGTGCATGTATTTTTTGTTATTATTTTAATTTTAATTTATTGGTAACACTTTACAAAAAGGTCCCATTAGTTAACATTTGTTAATGCATTAACTAACTTGAACAATTGTTACAGTATTTATTAGACTTATGTTAGTTAAAATGTTCGTTAATAAAAATACAACTGTTCAATAGCTGTTTCCATCCAAAGTTGAAAAATTAGAATATCACATAAAACATTGGCTAATAAATCACTGTTTCCATTCCATGTGTTCAAGAGAAAAAAAATGGTCACTTCTTGTGAAGTTGGTGCAAAATAATATCTGTAATAAAAATGGAAGTTGCTGCAATCGGGGATGTCACTGTGGCTCTTTTTTGTACATCATAGATGACTTGCACCTCAGATCATGCAGATGAAATGCAATATATGCTGTCATGTTATCTTGCGTTCGGATGCCTGGTGTTTGGGAATGCAATCACGGGAGACCTTTCTCGGGAGGAATTAAACAAAATCATTTTGATGACAGGCATTTCAGAATGATCAAACCAACATTTGAGATGCTGTGCAATGAAGTTGGTCCACTGGTTGGTCTAGTTTTCCATTTACTTACATTCACATTTTTAGCATTTATGCACATCTTGGCATTTCCATCTTTTTTTAATATGATATCCATATTCACATAGAAATAGGTGGATGGAAACTTCATGTTGGCTCATTAAATTATGTTATTAGATACAACTTTTGTTTCTAATAATGTATTGTTAAATGCTGAAACTTTAGTTAAGATTTAGAAATATTTTTATTATTAGTTCTAAAGCAGTTAACTAGTGTTAATAAATGAACCTTATTGCAAACTGTTACCTATTTAGTTATTAATTTATTCAATCATTCAACATTGCAGTAAAATTATGGTAGCCTCTTCTGATTGAGATTTACGTACATTAACTTACTAATTTAAATACATTGAATGTGTGTGACTGAACTATAAACATTTGATCTGTTTTAACTAAATTAATCAATTTTTAATGCATCACAGGAAGGCCATGATACAGGGCTTGAAATGGTTATCTCCAAGGTTGCCACTTTCAAGTGAGTACATTTCACCAAATGTTTAGTTGGTTGTATCAGTTATTACACTGTCATTACTCGTTATTACACAGTTACACTGTCAACTCTAAGAAATGCAAAGTATATTCCAAACAGCAACTCTTTGTTAAATGTTGTTTAGAAAACCAGGAGTGTCAGGCCATGGCTTGTATGAGCTGAAGAAGGAATATCTGAAAGAGTTTAACCCTTTCTTCTATCATTATTCCAGACCACAGCATAGTAAGGTATATGATGCACCTGTTATCTCAATATATCATTCAGTAAAACATATTAGTCTTGAAATAGCAGGTTGTTTATATGTTCATATTAGGCAGAAGAGGCTCAGAAGAAGAGAAGGACCCAAGATGGTAGTGATAAAGGTATGCCAATCTGTATTGTAACACTGTATTGAAAACACCTGTGCACATGTAGTGCAGAATATTTTTTTTATTTTTTATTTTTGAATTTTCTGAATACATACAAATAAATTTTTTTGCAAGTATGTGAAAATAAATGCAACCCAAATTCCAGAAATGTAGGGACGTTTTTTAAATTTGAATAAAATGAAAACTAAAAGACTTTCAAATCACATGAGACAATATTTTATTCACAATAGAACATAGATAACATAGCAAATGTTTAAACAGAGAAATTTTACACTTTTATCCACTAAATGAGCTCATTTCAAATTTGATGCCTGTTACAGGTCTCTAAAGTTGGGCAACAAATGGCTGAAAAAGCAAGAAATTTGGAAAAGATTCAGTTATTCAATTAAGTTAATTGATATCAAGTCTGTAACATGATTAGCTATTAAAAGGGATGTCTTAGAGAGGCAGAGTCTCTCAGAAGTACTGGAGAAATCTCTGTGCGTAAGGGACAAGGCCGAAGACCTTTATTGGATGCCCGTGGTCTTCGGGCCCTCAGAAGACACTGCATCACTCATCGGCATGATTGAGTCAATTACATTACTAAATGGGCCCAGGAATACTTCCAGAAACCACTGTCGGTAAACACAATCCACCGTGCCATCTGCAGATGCCAACTAAAGCTCTATCATGCAATAAGGAAGCCATATGTGAACATGGTCCAGAAGCGCTGTCATGTCCTGTGGGCCAAGGCTCATTTAAAATGGACTGTTTCAAAGTGGAAAAGTGTTCTATGGTCAGACGAGTCCAAATTTGACATTGTTGGAAATCATGGACGCCGTGTCCTCCAGGCTAAAGAGGAGGGAGACCTTCCAGCGTGTTATCAGCGTTCAGTTCAAAAGCCAGCATCTCTGATGGTACGGAGTGTACAAGTGCATACGGTATGGGCAGCTTGCATGTTTTGGAAGGCACTATGAATTCTGAAAGGTATATAAAGGTTTTAGAGCAACATATGCTCCCTTCCAGATGACGTCTGTTTCAGGGAAGGCCTTGTGTTTTTCAGCAGGACAATGCAAAACCACATACTGCAGCTATTACAACAGCATGGCTTCGTTGTAGAAGAGTCCGGGTGCTGAATTGGCCTGCCTGCAGTCCAGATCTTTCACCTATAGAGAACATTTGGCGCATCAAACGAAAAATACGTCAAAGACGACCACGAACTCTTCAGCAGCTGGAAACCTATATCAGGGATGAATGGGACCAAATTCCAACACCAAAACTCCAGAAACTCATAACCTCGATGCCCAGATGTCTCCAAACTGTTTTGAAAAGAAGAAGAGATGCTACACCATGGTAAACATGCCCCCGTCCCAACTATTTTGAGACCTGTAGCAGGCATCAAATTTGAATTGAGCTCATTTTGTGCATAAAATTTTACAATTTTTCACTTTAAACATTTGTTATCTATGTTCTGTTGTGAATAAAATATTGGCTCATGTGATTTGAAAGTCTTTTAGTTTTCATTTTATTCAATTTATTCAATTCGGGTTGTATGAGCAGGTCTTTTGCGTCATTGTTTTTACTATAATTGTGATATTTTTGCACCGGAATGCTGTATTGACCAATCAGAAGACGGGACCGGAACTGTCCATTTTATGTTTTTTCAATAAGAGTTTTCAATGGAAAATTTCACTTGTCTGTGATATTGGGTCACAAGGTATGATCTGGTGTTCCTTTTTTTTTTTAGCTCTCTGCCCCCCAGTTCCCCCTCCCTTTTGTCCAGCATTCTCAAACATAGTGCATCTGCTCTGCTGTGACGTCTTCATCCATGTTCTGAGGAGAATTCTCCAGAAAGCGGTGGAGGACCGCTCCAACCGATGGACTGAACCCATGATCCAGATGGTACGGCTCTTCCGGCTTTTGTTTTTCTAAGAACATCGTTAGATTACCTGGAATATCATTGGCTGTTGCCATCTTCATTGAAGATTAATTTAGGATATGAAAAATGTGTTTTTTAACATGCATGTATGACTTCAGGCCCTGCACCTTGTAGGCCAGGCTCTACTGGAGGAAAAAATGCAGTTGGAAAGCAGCAGTGCTGAAGATGTGACCTTTGACTTTAGTCTAAAAGCACAAAGTAAGATGTTACCCTTCATCTTAGCCTGTCCTATCATTAACACAAAGCCTAGTGTGGTACTTTGCATCTTTACATAGGCAGCTGTCTTGTAAGGCAGCATCCTAAAGGCCCCAGTATACACACAGTGAAGTTCTTTCTCATTCTTCGCTTAGGGATGTAAAGAAGTTTGAAATACCTTTTCAGTGGTATACTGTTAGGAAACATCCTAACGGTGTTTAGATGAATATGTAGATGTGCTGCACGCTTTCCTCTCAATAACAAAACATGCCGGCTGTTAGAAAACAGTTAAAAAGCATCTGATCATAGCGATGTGGATATGTTTGCACAAGTTGTGCATTTCAGCACTCCTGTCAAGTCACGTCATTTATGTCTAAACCACTTTATACAAAATATTGCTTTAAAGCAAGCAGCCTTACAGTATTAAACATGAAAAAAAAACAGTGCCAGTGTTGCTTTTAATTAGAATTACAACTTTAATTTCTACTATTACGCAGCTCTCCACTATGTTCATACTTTTACTCACTGGTGTCTGACCTTGACGGACTGAACAGAAGAAATGAACCGTAGAAAATTTGGAGCCTCAGAGCACACATACCTATTACATCATCACCACGGACCAATGGTAGTTCGAAGGCATTTACCAGCTGGAGCGAACTTTCTGGAAAAAAACTCCCGAAAAAAAAAAAAATATCCAAATTAACTTTTGGTCTGATTTTGTTTAAAATGATGTTACACCGTGTCATTGTTCAATTTCACTTGAAGTATACTGGGGCCTTAACTGCAATAGAATTTTTTTAGGCGATTTATCTGGAACACTTCATAGGCAGTAACTCCTTAGCGACATTAGCATGTTGCTAAGCTGCGCAATACACCAATAAACATAAAAACACACAAATATTGGATAAAATAGAACATTTTTACTTAATCTTTTTATATATATATATATATATATATATATATATATATATATATATATATAGATAGATAGATAGATAGATATTTGTCTGCGTTAATGGCGCAATATGTAATTTTCGCCGCTTGATGACACCTTGAATGAGCGTGGAATCATGGGAGTTGTTGTCTTTTTGTGTTGTTTTTGGATATTTTAATCTAAAAATCGTACATATTGTGCTTTTAAATGAAATGTACAGTATTTATAATCAGCTTTTATCTCGACTTACCCTTTTTTCTTTTTTTTTTAAATGCATGTTTTTTTTCTTCAAACCAGTGCAAACCCCGCACTGCTGCCCATTTTATTTGTCTATTTAATCACACTGTCATCTGTCAACAAAAAATCAGACTTAATGGATTCAGTTCAGAGTTCAGAAAAACGTTTTTTTTATTATTGTAGGATTACATATATAGTAGGATAGTAACTAGTTCACTTTGGTCAAACTTGGACAATTCTAACCAACATAATTGGATGTATATTTGTATTTACGTAGTCTATTAATTAGGACTGTAAGACATTGCAATATTTTGTTTGTCTAATAATATTGTGTTATGAAAACATACATTTAATAAAAAAAAATACATATTTTAGAAAAAAAAAAGGAAAGTTTTTCTTTTGAGTTTTTTTGCGTACAGATTACAACGTTCTCAAAACGATCCCCATTCACAAGGATCTGCAAAAACAATTAAAAACACTGTATTCTGCTGCCAGGCCAGTAGTTGGCGATGTCACTTTGTAAAGAAACATAACGCGCCTATAGACTGAATACATAATACACATACGCATGACGTCACCGTTTTTTTACAAATTCACATTTTTCTTTGTTTATATGAAGACGATAACGGTATCGTTTTCAAAAATGCGCACTTTGAAACCCGATTTCAAAGTAGCCAAAACGCTGTTGTGGTGTAAATAAACGGCCAAAACACATAAGTTTTCCGTTTTTGGTGTTGGCACTTCACTTTGAAACATGCAATGAATATATTTATCTAATTAAATAAATATAAATGATAACCGCACTTAGCCATATCACGGTTTGATTTTATTTCGATATATTAATCTTTAGCCTTACAATTAATGCTTTGCTGTTTATGTATTTGCTGATCGATACAGATGTGTTTGTATTTTTAGAAACTGGTTCTGAACATGGAAAATCTTTGTTCCACTTCCTGAACAAAATGAAGTCTTTACCTTCTCTGGAAGCTCAGAATGACATGATCACATGGAACTTACAGGTATGAAGATGATGATTTGATGTGTATTTGATTGTTTGATTCATCGCTTTAAAATTGAAGATCTAAATGTCTTTACTGCAAGATGTTTGAGGTGGTGAAGTGTCTTCGGGAGAAATCTGGTCCTGTAGCTTCATTTGCCATAGATCGCAGCAAGTCAGAAGAGGTATTATGATCCACACAGATTCAGATAAGGCTCTCAGTGGAAATGCTTCCATGTCTGAAGTGTGTTGTCTCTGCCCAGAGTGTTCAGGATAAGGAGAAAGCCGAGCGGAAGAGGAAGGCTGAAGCTGCTAAAGCACACAGACAGAAGATCATGGCTCAGATGTCGGCCATGCAGAAGAACTTCATAGAGTCGAACAAGATGCTTTATGACAACGTGCCTGAGAGCTCGAGTCAGAGCGACGTCACCGCGTCTGTGGAGAGGTCAATGATTCCTTTCTTTCATATGCTGTGTTCTTCCTTTTGCCATTTCAATAAATTATTTTTTTTTTAATCTTTTCATTCTTTCATTTTTCTTCTTTCTCTTATACTTTTACTTTGTTTTTCTTTCTTTTGCTTTCTTTCACTTTTCTTTTGCTTTTATTCATTACACTATTACACTGCACTGTTCATTATTTTGGTAACAGTTTATAGTAAAGTTCCATTTGTTAACATTAGTTAATAACATTATTTTACATGAAAAGTACTTCTAAAGCATTTATTAATGTTGGTTAATTTATTAGTAAATGTTAAAATTAATATTATTAAAATCAAAAGTTGTATCTGTTAATGTTATATAATGGACCTGAGCTAACATGAACTAACAATGAACAGTTGTATTTTTATTAACTATTATTAACAAAGATTAATAAATACTGTAACAAATGTATTGCTTATTGTTAGTTAATGTTAGTTATGCGTTATGAAAATAATGGTAACACTTTACAATATGGTCCCATTACTTAACATTAGTTAATGTTAGTTAACTAATGGGACTTTATTGTAAATTGTTACCATTATTTTCATATAATTTTGTTTTTATTAATTTTTTTACTCTTTTCTTTTTCGCTCCATTAATTCTTTCATTTTTCTATTTTTGTTCTTTCATTTTCTTAAACTTTCACTTTTGCTTTTTAGATTCTTTCACTTTCTTGCTTTCTTTCATTTTTAGCCTTTTTCACTTGTGTGGTCTTTTAATCATCCTTTTATTTACTTCTTTCTTTCTTTCTTTCTTTCTTTCAATTATTTTTCATGTTTTCCTTTCCTTTTGCTCTTTAGTTCATTTCATTTTCTCCTTTACTTTTTTACTTTCACTTTCTTTTAGCCTTTTTTATTGCTTTTTTTAAACTCGTTGCATTTCCATTTGTTGTTTTTATCATTCTTTTTCATTTTACTGTCTTTTCATCTTATTCATTCTTTTAATTTTTTAATTTGTTCTTTTACTTTTTCCAACTTACTTGCACTTACTCTTTAATTTTCTTTTAGTGTTTTTTCATTACTTTCGCTCTGTTCTTCTGTTGTCTTTTAATTCTTTATTTCTTGATTTTTTTTTCTTTTTACAGTTTTGTTACAGTATTTCGCTCTTTTGCATTTTTGCTCTTTCTTTCACTCTTATTTTTTCCATTGTTTTTGCCCTGTCATTCTTTCAGCATTTTTCTAATTTCATTTTTTTTCACATTCTTTAGTCTTTCTTTTTTGCTCTTTAGTTTCTTTCACTTAACTTTTTCTTTCTTTTGTGTTTTCACTTTCTTTTTGCCTTTATTCATTATTGCACCTTTCACATTTGTTTGTTATTTTTATATTATATTATTTAATTTTTCTTCATTAATATAATTTCTGCAAACACCCTTCAAATGCTTGTATGTCTAAATGAAGTCTACTGTGTGTGTGTGTGCAGCTGTGGGATGGATGTGGATGAGAGCAGAGTGGCTGTGGGACCTCAGCAGGGTGTTTGCTCCACAGACTGGGAGACTATGACCTGCATCCTGTGTCAGGAGGAGCAGGAGGTTCAGGCTCAGGCAGCAGCCATGGTTCTTACGGCATGTGTACAGAGATCTACAGTTCTCACCCAGAACCGTGGAAAGACACTCACCACCAAAGGTGATTTGTGCTAAACACTTTTCATCTCAAGTACCTTTTTTGCGATAATAAGCAGCAAACATTGACATAGTGCATGTATAAAAGCCTTGACACGTTATGAAGATTTAATGACAATGATAAGCATTATTAAAGGAATTATATTAAATTATTAAATTATATAAAAATTGCTAATGTATTGTGATGCTGAATCAAACTGTTTTCTATCTTTCTCATCCAACAGAAGGCTGCTACCCCCTCTTTATGCCTCCTGATCTGGCTGTGGGCACACACACCGGCAGCTGTGGACATGTGATGCATGCCACCTGCTGGCAAAAGTGAGTTAGTGCTTTAAAGGGATAGTTCACCCAAAAATGGAAATTTGATGTTTATCTGCTTACCTCCAGCGCATCCAAGATGTAGGTGACTTTTTTTCTTCAGTAGAACACAAATTGTGATTTTTAACTCCAACCGCTGCCGTCTGTCAGTCAAATAATAGGGGTGAATGGGAACTTCTACAATAAGAGTAAATAAAACTTGCTTAGACAAATCCAAATTAAACCCTGCGGCTCGTGACGACACATTACCTCTAATACACCAGAGCTCTGACAACGGCAGTGATGTTTGGCACTCATTGAAGTCTATGTGCGAGACATCACTGCCGTTGTCAGAGCGCGATCAGACCTCACCAAGCGAATGCTGAATGCAGTTGGACATAGTGGTGTATTAGAGGTAAAAAATGATATAAATACTGTTCGGTTTCTCGCACAAACCGATCGTTTCGTGTCTTAGGACATCAATCTGTCGTCACGAGCTGCAGGGTTTAATTTGAATTTGTCTAAGAAAGTTTTATTTACTCTTATAGTAGAAGTTCCCATCCACTCACATTATTTGACTGACAGACCGCAACGGTTGGAGTTAAAAATCATCATTTGTGTTCGACTGAAGAAACAAAGTCACCTACATCTTGGATGCGCTGGGGGTAAGCAGATAAACATCACATTTTCATTTCTGGGTGAACTATCTCTTTAAGTGATTAACGGTGTTGTTTTTGTTTTTTCAATATTTCTAATGCTTAACAATTACCTTATTCATATAATTTTATTAAATTGCAAAATTTATGTATATAATATTCTCTCTATGTTTTAATGTTTTAAATCTAGTAATGATTTATAAAAAAGGAAAACTAAAACTTTCTCAATCAAGTCCTTGAATCTGGTGTTCGTGAAAGAGCGGGAACCCTGGGTTGAGTAAACAAGCTAACTGAAGGGTTAGTTCACCCAAAAAATGAAAATTCTGTCATTAATTACTCACCCTCATGTTGTTCCACACCCGTAAGACCTTCGTTCATCTTTGGAACACAAATTAAGATATTTTTGATGAAATCGTAGAGGTTTCTGATCCACCATAGAAAGCAATGTAATATCCACATTCAGCGTCCAGAAAGGTAGTAAAGACATCGTTAAAATAGTCCATGTGACTACAGTGTATCAACCTTAATGTTATTAAGTGACGAGAATACTTTTTGTGTGCAAAAACAAAACAAAAACAGCAACTTTATTCAACAATATCTTCTCTTCCGTGTTATTCTCCTACGCTGTTTACATTGTAAACACAGTCGAGTTCTACATCAGAACTCCTGCGTCAGCATCACACGCATACATTGTGGTGCTGTTGTGAACAGGGTTGGCCAATACTGAGCCGGGGTTCCGACGTAGAACCTCTGCACTATGTTTACAACATAAACAACGTAGGAGAATGACAGTAGTCACACAGACTTTTTTAACGATGTCTTTACTACCTTTCTGGACCTTGAATGTGGTAATTACATTGCTTTCTATGGGGGATCAGAGAGCTCGCGGATTTCATCAAAAATATTTGTGTTCCGAAGTTGAACAAAGTTCTTACAGGTGTGGACAAACATGAGGGTGAGTAACTAATGATAGCATTACGTCACATGTTGTTCACAAGCTGTTTTATTTAACTGTTTTTTTTTTTTTTGTTTTTTTTTTATTGAGCGATTACATGATAGTACATGCACAGTACTTGCAGAATTGCAACTAGGATTTGTAAAAACTATTTATTTGTTGGTCTACAAATTCCATGACCCACTGAAATCACTCTCTGGGATGCTAATACCAAACAAAAAAATATAGTACACTTTACATCTTCATGCCATTTTGGTCATTTGCAGGTACTTTGAAGCTGTGCAGAACACCACTCGGAATCGGCTGCATGCAGAGCTGATCATAGACCTGGAGAATGGAGAGTACATGTGTCCGCTTTGCAAGTCCCTGTGTAACACGGTCATCCCGCTGATCCCGGTGGAGCCCAGCAAGATTAACTAGTACGACACCTTTGCTAAAATTATTATAGTCGATATTTGGTGTTGATGAGTTGAGTTGAAATGTTCACTTTATCTATTTTCTCTCTGTCAGTGAGAGTGCCGAGTTAGTTGGTCAGCATCTCACTCTTGAGCGCTGGGTTCAGATTATTTCTTCTCGCATCAGAGGGCTGAGAGCCACATGGGAAGCAGGTGAGAGTCAAAACTGATTTGTGCCTGTTGGATCTGTCTTTTCAATTTCTTAATGTCATTAAAATTTTCTTTTCAATTTGGATTGACTTGCATGTTGGTGTTTTTACAGACAATAACAGTGAGGCAGCGGTTGAGGAAGCAATGGCACTTTTTGACGAGTGTCAAGCTGATTTCAGATCCATTCTCAGTTTTGGAGTTCAAGAGCCGTGAGTCTCTAAACAGACGGGTCTTTACTTAAAGGGTTAGTTCACCCAAAAATGAAAATGATGTCATTAATGACTCACCCTCATGTCGTTCCAAACCCGTAAGACCTCCGTTCATCTTCGGAACACAGTTTAAGATATTTTAGATTTAGTCCGAGAGCTTTCTGTCCCTCCATTGAAAATGTATGTATGGTACACTGTCCATGTCCAGAAAGGTAATAAAAACATCATCAAAGTAGTCCATGTGACATCAGTAGGTTAGTTAGAATTTTTTGAAGCATCGAAAATACATTTTGGTCCAAAAATAACAAAAACTACGACTTTATTCAGCATTGTCTTCTCTTCCGGAATTCTTTCCATTGAATTGATTCCATTGAATCCTTTCATCTGTCGGCGTTGGTAATGCACTTTTACGTCGCTGTGGTTGTTTTTGGTGATTAGGACATCCGCGACATGCACACTTAAGCACCATTTTAAAAAACACGGAAGAGAATACAATGCTGAATAAAGTCGTAGTTTTTGTTATTTTTGGACCAAAATGTATTTTCAGTGCTTCAAAATGTCACGGATGTCCTAATCGCCAAAAACAACCACGGTGACGTAAAAGTGCATTACCAACGCCGACAGATGAAAGGATTCAATGGAATCAATTCAATGAAATCAATTCAATGGAATCAATTCAATGGAAAGGATTCTGGAAGAGAAGACAATGCTGAATAAAGTCGTAGTTTTTGTTATTTTTGGACCAAAATGTATTTTCGATGCTTCAACAAATTCTAACTGACCCACTGATGTCACATGGACTACTTTGATGATGTTTTTATTACCTTTCTGGACATGGACAGTATACCGTACATACATTTTCAATGGTGGGACAGAAAGCTCTCGGACTAAATCTAAAATATCTTAAACTGTGTTCTGAAGGTGAACGGAGGTCTTACAGGTTTGGAACGACATAAAGGTGAGTCATTAATGACATCATTTTCATTTTTGGGTGAACTAACCCTTTAAGTCAAAATCACAGCAAAATTGATCATATTTACTTAATATATGCTTCTGGTCCTATAGCGCACAATATATCATAACATGTTATTTAAATTCCTTTTTTCCCAACTTGAGGAGAAACACATGATTTTGTTGGTTTTATATAATATGTTGATCATATACAGTCCTGGTCAGAATTATTTGCACCCTTGGTAAATATGAACAATGAAGGCTGTGAAAATAAATCTGCATTGTTTATCTTTTTCAAAATGAACTGTAATGAAAATTAAAATCTAAACTCCCCATTTCTGATCAGGCCGAAGTTCTCTCGCAGTATCACAGAGATGTTGGGGGTCTGTGCGACCACAGTGCACAGGGTGGGACTGCAGACGGCTCCCAATGACCTGTGCCCGTACGTGCCTGTCATGTCCTGGAACACTTGTGCCTACACCATCCAGTCCATCGGTAATGCTCTCCTCCTTTGACTTGGTCACTGGGGCCTTTGTTAGGCATTGTTGTTTGTAAAGCTGCTTTAAAACAGTGGCTACATTCACACGGACAGTGTTCGGCATCAACACCCATGTTTATTCTCAAATTATCCTGTTATATAGCAGAATTCGGAGCAGCAGTGTGATTGGCACTTACCAACTGTAATCTGCTGCTTTGTGAATGTAGTCATGGTGTATTGTAAATAGTAAATTTGACTTAACTCCAAAGATTTCATAGATTACTAAGATGCATCCTTTAATTTTGTCTTGTGTGCCTCATCTGATTTCTTTCTCTCTCGTTAGATAACATGTTACAGGAAGAGGGGAAGGCTCTTTTTGGATCCCTCCAGAACAGACAGGTCTGGTTTGGCTGTGCTGATATTGATCATAGTGTGCACTATTTAATGTAGGATGGATTTTTATAAGACAGTGTTCTTCTTCAGCTCTCTGGACTCAAAGCAGTGGTGCAGTTTTCAGCTGCTCAGAGGCTGAAAAGCAGTCAAGCTGTCATACAGAAGCACTTTACTGATATGTTAGCAGGTATGTTACATTTATGAGAGGATGGATTTGTTTGTTGGTTTTGTTCATGCAATAATTCTCTTTGCCTCTTTCTAGTCCTGGTACCTGTTCCTAATGTAGAAAACACACCATCAATATTAGAAGTGGATTTCTTTCATCTGTTGGTGGGTGTTTATTATTATTATTATTATTATTATTATTATTATTATTACTGTACCTTATAAAGTCAGTATTGAAGAAATGCTACTTTCATTTCTATTATTCTATTTATTTCATTGTTTATTTATTTAAAAATGGCAACACTTTAGTTTAGAGTCCAATTCTCACTATAAACTAGTTGCTTATTAGCATATATATTACTAGGATATTGGCTGTTTATTAGTACTTATAAAGCACATATTAATTTATTCTGTATGACCATATTCTACATCCCTTAATCCTACCCAATACTTAAACTTAAAGGGATAGCTCATTCAAAAATGAAAATTGTGCCATCATTTACTCACCCTTATGTTGTTCCAAACTTGTATGAGTTTATTTCTTCTGTTGAACACAAAAGAAGATATTTTAAAGAATGTTTTTAACCAGACAGTTGATGGCACCCATTGACTTCCATAGTATTTCTTTCCTATTATGGAAGTCAATGGGTGCCGTCAACTGTTTGATTACCAAGATTCTTTAAAATAGCTTCTTTTTTCGTCTACAGCACAAAGAATACAGGTTTGGAACAGCTTGAGGGTGAGTAAGTTTTTGATGAACTATCACTTTAACAACTACCTTACTAACTATTAAGTAATTAATAATACGGCAAAATACGAAGTTAATAGTGAGAATTGGACCTTAATCTAAAGGATGGATGGATGGATGGATGGATGGATGGATAGATAGATGGATAGATAGATGGATAGATGGATAGATAGATAGATAGATAGATAGATAGATAGATAGATAGATAGATAGATAGATAGATAGATAGATAGATAGATAGATAGATAGATAGATAGTACATTTATGTATTTAATTGTACATTATTTATTGATTGACTTATGTATTTATATATTTTTTAAAGAGTCTAGATCCATCTGCTAGATAGATAAAATGACTGAAAGGCTGAATTTGTGCCTGGAAGATAAACAAGCCAAAAAGTCCCATAGACTTGCATTGACCTAAACCATATCTAGAAACCAAAATGTTGTAGAAACTTACGGAACGGCTCTGTGAGAAAGTAACCAGCCAAAATACCCTAGTTTCCACATACCAATATGCTAAAAACCACTCTGAACGCCTTAGGAACCACATGTCAATGCCCTGGCAACCTCTTACAACACCCTAGCAATATGAAGGCGACTTCTGCACGGGCACGCATCATCAACAATTTCAGAACAATGCTCTTTTATGCACTCAGACTTCAAGCAATCATTTTTTAAGCAGCTAGTTAAGTTAGCACTAAGTGGTTGAACATTGCTAATGAGTTGTGATGTTCTGCTCAGGTGGGGCTGGTTCTGTCCATCCCAGCGTTGTATCAGGAAGAGGCTGTAGACCTGCAGCCTTCAGCAGTCAGCACAGCGTTCAATCACCTCTACCTGCTGCGCCTGGTCACTATGGCCACATGATCCAGGTGCCTGCTGGCCTCACACGGTAAACGCACACACTGCTGGATGCGAATTGACAGAAAAATATGACATTTTTGCAAATGCCTTTTGCAGTTGCACAGCACTATTTCAGTAATATTGTGTGTGTAGATTGTGCTGTGATAGGAATGGTGGAGGAGGGCGATGAGGCCCAGGCTGCAGCAGAACTCTTCTCTCTAGTCTCACAACACACAGATGGGTGAGTTTATACATGTAGGGAAATACTCCCTCTTTCTCTCTTGCTGTCTCTCATCATCTCTCTCTTTCTCAGGTTGAGACCTGGTGTATCTGGCTTCACCATAGAGAGTGTGAAGAGAGGTGTCCTTCCCTTCCTGCGCTGTGCTGCATTGTTCTTTAATTGCCTTATAGGGGTGCCCCCTCCGGAGGAGCTGTCCAGTACTGCAGGTCACTACACTTCATATGTTGGATTTAAACGTGCCACACTGATGTTTACTTTAACAAATCTGCCTCGTTATCAACGGGTTGTAGTTTTAAAAGACTAATAATGACACTTCATGTATATTATCCAGGCTATTTTGACATTATAATACCAAGTATGCATCCATGAATGAATTGGGCATGGTCAGTGTGCAATATTGTTACCCAGTGTGTTACCAATTGTATGTCATTGTGCACACAGCAGCAGTACTGTATTAGTATAAATGAGTATAAATTGCATAAAACAATTATTAATAATAATTCATCTATATGCAGAATCACCTGAAAGTCAGCTCCCTCTGCTGTGTAGTTACCTCTCCTTACCATCCAACCTGTTTCAACTGTTTCAAGACTACAGGGATGTTGTAACTACCTTCATAAAGAGGTAAAGATCAGATGACTCAAGCTCGCAATTTAAATTTTATATATATATATATATATATATATATATATATATATACTTTGTATACCTACATTGTTAATAATAATAATAAAAAATCAAAAACAATAGTATATTTTTGCTGTTTAGTTGTTGTTTATTAATAATAATAATAATAAACAGTAATATTATTATATTTGTTATTTTTTGCTTTTTATTTTTGGTGATTAATAAGTTTATAATAATATAACATTTAAAAAACATATTTTATTGTTGTTGCTGCTTATTTGCTGTGGTAGTAGTAATAATAATTGTTTCAAATTATTATTATTATTTGTTTATAATAATAAACAACCACAATAATACAAGTATTATAATATTTTTATTATTGCTGTTTAGTTGTTATTAATTAATTGGTAATTATAGTAATAACAAATGATGATAATATTAATTATAATAATACATATTATTATTACTAGTATTTATTTTTATTTCAAAATTTTTTGCTTATTAGACTAATAAACAAAACAATAAACAATTACATTTTAAAATACATTGAAAATTAAAATTGTTGCAGCTGTTTAGTTTTTGTTGATAAATTAAAATAAGGATGATGATTGTATATGTTGTTAATAATAATAATAATTATAGTTAATTATTAATTATTAATATAGTAAACAGTGAACAGCAACAACTGAATTTATAGTAATGTGTGTATATATATATATATATATATATATATATATATATGTATATGTGTGTGTGTGTGTGTGTGTGTATATGTGTGTGTATGTATATATATACAGTACAGTCCAAAAGTTTGGAACCACTAAGATTTTTATGTTTTTAAAAGAAGTTTCGTCTGCTCACCAAGGCTACATTTATTTAATTAAAATAAAGTAAAAAACAGTAATATTGTGAAATATATACAATTTAAAATAACTGTTTTCTATTTGATATATTTCACAAAGTAATTTATTCCTGTGATGCAAAGCTGAATTTTCAGCATCATTACTCCAGTCTTCAGTGTCACATGATCCTTCAGAAATCATTCTAATATGCTGATCTGCTGCTCAAGAAACATTTAATGTGTACAATTGTACAAAATATTTGTGTACAATATTTTTTTCAGGATTATTTGATGAATAGAAAGTTCAAAAGAACAGTGTTTATCTGAAATCTAATCTTTTGTAACATTATAAATGTCTTTACTGCCACTTTTGATTGATTTAATGCATCCTTGCTGAATAAAAGTATTCATTTCTTTAATTTCTTTTCAAAAAAATAAAAATAAAAATTCTTACTGACCCCAAACTTTTGAACGGTAGTGTATAATGCTACAGAAGCTTTGTATTTCAGATAAATGCTGTTCTTTTGAACTTTCTATTCATCAAGGAATCCTGAAAAAAAAAGTACACAACTGTTTTCAACATTGAAAATAATCATAAATGTTTATTGAGCAGCAAATCAGCATATTAGAATGATTTCTGAAGGATCATGTGACACTGAAGACTGGAGTAATGATGCTGAAAATTCAGCTTTGCATCACAGGAATAAATTACTTTGTCAAATATATTTAAATAGTACACAGTTATTTTAAATTGTAATAATATTTCACAATATTACTGTTTTTTACTGTATTTTTAATTAAATAAATGTAGCCTTGGTGAGCAGACGAAACTTATTTTAAAAACATTAAAAATCTTAGTGGTTCCAAACTTTTGGACTGTACTGTATATATATATATATATGAACACCCCTTGTTTTCACCCCTTTTAGACAGTATGTTTCTAAGTTCCTAATTCCGTGTATCTATGCATTCATTCACTTTGTGTCTGTGTCTCAGGTGGTGTGGGAATACAGCCATATCCAAAGCCCTCAAAGGAGAAATGCACATCATCAGGTTTGATGACACTCAAGTTCTCCTCTGACTAATAGTAAACTCCCTTTCCCTTTATTAACGCAATATTTTATTTGATTATTTCAACTGTTATTCAGGTATCCTCACAAGAGAAATAGGCTAATAGATCTTCCAGAGGACTATAGTGTGTTGCTTAACCAAGCTAGTCACTTTAAGTAAGTACTTTTAATAAAGGATTGCCTTGAATGTCAATTGAGGGAATTTAATATTTTCTGCAGATTAATAGGATGTTACTTGGGGTGACCATTTTTTCTTCCATAGATGCCCAAACTCATCAGATGACGAGCGAAAGCACCCGACTCTGTGTCTGCTGTGCGGGGTTATGCTGTGTGCACAGAGCCCCTGCTGTCAGGTGCAGCTGAACGGGGAGGAAGTGGGAGCGTGTACGGCCCACGCTGCCATCTGTGGAGCTGGAGTGGGAATGTTTCTCAGGTGAGACGAAGGAGAAATCCTGCTGAACCTGTGCCATTTACTGTGTGCATCTTATTTTATAAAACACATTTCTATTAAGGCAGGGTGATTTAAGTAAATACAAATAACTATTATTAATAATTCTGTTTGTGTCTTTCTGAACAGGGTTAGAGAGTGTGAGATTGTCTTGATGGCCAGTAAGACACGGGGCAGTCCCTATCCAGCACCTTACCTAGATGATTATGGAGAAACAGACCCTCAGCTTGGGTAAAATTCATTGTTGTGAATTAATTGACTTATAAGATGTTTTCTATAATTTGTCTTCTTTTTTATACAATATTAAAGGTGCCCTAGATTCAAAAATTGAATTTACCTCAGCATAGTTGAAAAGAGGGAGTTCAGTACATGGAAATGACATACAGTGAGTCTCAAACACCATTGTTTCCTCCTTCTTGTGTAAATCTCATTTGTTTAAACGACCTCCGAGGAACAGGCGAATCTCAACATAACACCGACTGTTACGTAGCAGTCGGGATCATTAATATGTACGCCCCAAATATTTGCATATGCCAGTCCATGTTCAATGCATTACACAAGGGCAGCCAGTATTAACGTCTGGATCTGTGCACAGCTGAATCATCAGACTAGGTAAGCAAGCAAGGACAATAGCGAAAAATGGCAGATGGAGCGATAATAACTGACATGATCATTGATGATATGATATTTTTAGTGATGTTTGTAAATTGTCTTTCTAAAAGTTTCGTTAGCATGTTGCTAATGTAGCTACTGTTAAATGTGGTTAAAGTTACCATCATTTCTTACTGTATTCACGGAGACAAAACTGTCGTTATTTTAATTTTTTAAACACTTGCAGTCTGTATAATTCATAAACACAACTTCATTCTTTATAAATCTCTCCAACAGTGTGTAATTTTAGCTTTAGCCACGGAGCACTATCAAACTCATTCAGAATCAAATGTAAACATCCTAATAAATACTATACTTACGCGATTAGACATGTTGCATGACGAACACTTTGAGGGTTATATTAGCTGTGTGAACTGTTTATGCTGTTTAAGGCAAGAGCGAGCTCTTGGGGCGTGGAGCACGAGATTTAAAGGGGCCGCGTACCCTGAATCGGTGCATTTATAATGATAGGCAGTTAAAAAAATTAATAAAAAAAAAATAAAATAAATCTATGGGGTATTTTGAGCTGAAACTTCACAGACACATCCAGGGGACACTTAAGACTTATATTACATCTTTTAAAAACATGTTCTTCCGCACCTTTAAGATATTTCATTAGCATTTTAGTCAGAAATATTCAGATCAGATGATTTGGTTCAGTGATTTGTTTGTCATCACTCACAAGTCTTCACATTTTCCAGTAAATAGATATTTGTAGATAAATATTGTGTTTCTTACTGTATTGTTTTATTAATGCATATAAATTGATATACACTACCCTTCAAAAATTTGGGGTCGGTAAGATGTTTTAATGTTTTTGAAAGAAGTCTCTTAGGATCAGTAAATGGAGTAAAAACAGTAATATTGTGAAATTTAATCAAAATTTAAGATAACTCTTTTCTTTTTTAATATAGTGTAAAATGTAATTTATTTCTGTGATACAAAGCTGAATTTCAGCATCGTTACTCCAGTCTTCAGTGTCACATGATTTTTTCAGAAATCATTCTGATATGCTGTTTTGGTGCTAAAGAAACATTCCTTATTATCAGTGTTGAAAAATGTTGTACTGTTTAATATTTTTGAGGAAACTAATAATTTTTTTCAGGATTCTTTGATGAAGTTCATTATAGATGTCTTTACTGGTATTTTTTATTTAAAAATCTTACTGACCCCAAACATTTGAATGGTAGTAAAATTTAAAAAAAAAAACTAAATAATGTCTTCATACATCTTCCCTTAGCTTTACAAATACAATATCATCATTTAGCATGTGCTTTGTCTGTTTATTCTTCATTAGCACTAATGCTAATCTGTATTTCTGATGTAATTCTTAAAGGTGCCCAAGAATGCTTTTTCACAAGATGTAATATAAGTCTAAGGTGTCTCCTGAATGTGTCTGTGAAGTTTCAGCTCAAAATACCCCATAGATTTTTTTAAATAAATTTTTTTAACTGCCTATTTTGGGGCATCATTAACAATGCACTGATTTAGGCAGCGCGCCGCCCCCTTAAATCGCGTGCTCCCTGCCACACGAGCTGTCGACTATATTACAGCCTGATTACAGCGCATTTACAAAGTTCACACAGCTAATATAACCCTCAAATGGATCTTTACAAGATGTTCGTCATGCATGCTGTATGCATGCTTCGAATTATGTGAGTAAAGTATTTATTTGGATGTTAACGTTTTATTCTGAGTGAATTTGAGGCTGTTCTCCGTGGCTAACCGCTAATGCGACACTGTTGGAGAGATTTATAAAGAATGAAGTTGTGTTTATGAATTATACAGACTGCAAGCGTTTAAAAATGAAAATAGCGACGGCTCTTGTCTCCGTGAATACAGTAAGAAATGATGGTAACTTTAACCACATTTAACAGTACATTAGCAACATGCTAACGAAACATTTAGAAAGACAATTTACAAATATCAGTAAAAATATCATGATATCATGGATTATGTCAGTTATTATCGCTCCATCTGCCATTTTTCGCTGTTGTTCTTGCTTACCTAGTCTGATGCTTCATCTGTGCACAGATCCAGACGTTAATACTGGCTTGTGTAATCCCTTGAACATGGGCTGGCATTATGCAAATATTGGGGGCGTACACCCCGACTGTTACGTAACAGTGTTGTGTGTCGGTGTTGTGTTGAGATTCGCCTGTTCTGGGGGAAACAATGGAGTTTGAGACTCAATGTATGTCTTTTCCATGTACTGAACTCTTGTTATTTAACTATGCCAAGGTAAATTCAATTTTTGAATCTAGGGCACTTTTAAGAAATTCAATGTAATTTCAATACAATGTCATTTAGCATGTGCTTTTTTAGCACTAATGCTAACACGTATTTGTTTGGACTTTGCTAGGCGTGGGAACCCACTTCACCTGTGTCCAGAGCGATACCGCAAGATGCTTCATATGTGGCAGCAGCACTGCGTCCTGGAGGAAATCGCCCGCAATCTGGAGGTCCTCAACGTCATGTTCCCCTTTGAGTGGCAGATGCTTTGAGCTCCGAGGGGGGCAGAGGAAGTGTATGATGCGAGTAGCAAGACACGCCACATTCGGTTAGACTGCGCATGACATCAGCCTGACAGCAGGGAGTAATAAACTCGGTCAGTGTTTCACATCAGCAGCCAGTGTATTATGGGTAGCCGTACTAAACAGGCCCATAAAAGATATTTACGAAGTAAATTTGCTCTCTCGGCTCTTTATTTATTTTGCTTTAGTTGCGGATCTACACTCATTATAGCACTGCATCCTTTTTCTTTTTGCTCGTTGTGGTGTTTTTGCATTTGTTTTCAGGTTGTAAAGATTTATTGAGGAGCTTGCGTCACTGCGAAATGCAAACCGTGCTTTTATACCTCTGTGAATTCTTGTCCTCTCACCCTGCCACCGCCTGTTCGCTCTTTCTTTAATCTGTGTGAGAAATGTATTCATGTGAATATAATATATCTCTATACTGCTTTATTATGCAAAGATGCCCTCAAAGTAAAAAAGTATTTTCAGTGTTTCTGAGCGAGACGCTGTTTTGCAACTTATGTTCTCAGGTGAATCTCACAAAAACATGTCCGGGTCACATGCCACCCCGAAGTGAAGAAGAAAAAAGAAATCATATTTTGCATAAAGGCGCCTATGTTCTGGACCACTACAATTTACTAGTCTTTTTCATTTTTAATTCCTATTATTATCATTACAGTAAAAATGACTATAATGCATTTAAAAAAAATTAAATCAGTATAAATGAAATATAATGAATAAGAATTTAGAAAATGAATACTGATATACAGTTAATAGCTAAAGTTAGTATAGTTTTTTTACAGTAATGAGAATATCTGTTACAGTAATGTGAAATTTAAGAAATAATCTAGATGCAAATTATCCAAAAAATAAGCAAATGTGCTTAAATTAAATAATGCTTATTTCTTTTGATTTTGGGGTGAAGTATGAGCCAGGCATATTCTTGACAGGTTTCATGAGATTCACTCATGCTATGGATTTCACATGAACATGTATATAAAACAATAATGTATAATTAGATGATGCTATTTTACTATAAGAATGCAGCTGTGAATTAATGAAGAAACACAAAAAGGTCAATAATCACATTGCCTATTGGGTAAAGTCAAGTATATTCCACTTGTTAATATGTATTAAATCAAACACAAGTGCTTTTCTTGAGTGTCGGTCCAAGTCCAGAGTGTTTTCCCCCCCGCTCATTGTTTGTTTCAAGGTGTAAGGTACTTTTAAACTTCTTATTTACATGAAATAAATTACTGAGTGACATCATTTCTATGCTAATGGATCTCTTACCTTCACTTCACATTCTATCCCCCTTGTTCTTAACGTAAGGGCGGGCACGGCCATTTTAACTTGATTGTGTCAAGGCTTCTCGTCTCATCTGCTTCCAGTTATTTTATCTGTACAAAAACTGTTTGTTATGCTGCTTGATATTGCAAACTCATATTTGTTATATCATTTCAATTCATTATTGTAATCATAAACACACTGGTTTGTAGCAAAAATTATTTTATCATTTACTACATTATGTTATTCTTATATTCTTCTACATTCAGTTACAGCAGCTAATGAATCTCGCACAAAAGGTGTGCTACATAAGGTGAATCGAGTCCTGTTAAATGACTGTATTCATCAACTATCTGTACTTATTTATTCAGGTTTTAAAATTATATTTAAATATTTTACTAATAGTGATTGAGTATATCAGATATTAAAAGCAAAAACAAGAAAAATATTTCTTTGGTGCATGTTTCAGATCTAAAGGGAAAAAGGCTGCTTTTTATTTATGAATTAATCTGTAGTTCGTAGCCATTAATGCAGCTTTAATGCAAATAAATTTAAGCAAAATAATCTTATTTCAAACCAAGAATAATCTATATAATCTTGTTTTCAGTTTGGACTAAGATTATTTTACTTACCCCATTGGCAGATTATTTTGCTTGTTTTAAGGAAAAAAGTACTTAATTTTGATTTATTTTTCCTGAAAACAAGAAAATAATTTGTACTTGTCAAGAAAATGCTTCTTGATTTAAGAACTTTAAGATATTTTGACTAGAAACAAGACAAAAATTCTAAGTAAGAACAGCATTTTTTGCAGTGTAAAGACTGTTACATTGTTACAAAAGACTAGTTAAAATAATTGCTGTTCTTTTAAAGGCACAATATGTAATATTTTTAGATTAAAATATCCAAAAAACACTTTAACAGTGTTATATATTTTGTAGACTTGTGTACTTATTTGGTTTATTAGACAGGTGAGCAACTGTTTGGATACATTTATCAACAGAAAACTAGTCGTTATATACAGGTGCTGGTCATATAATTAGAATATCGTGAAAAAGTTCATTTTTTTATTGTAAATTATTTTTAAAAATGAAACTTTCATATATTCTAGATTCCCTACATGTAAAGTAAAACATTTCAAAAGTTTTTTTTTTTTTTTAATTTTGATGATTAGAGCGTACAGCTCATGAAAGTCCAAAATCCAGTATCTCAAAATATTAGAATATTTCCTAAGATCAATCAAAAAATGGATTTTCAAAACAGAAAAGTTCAAGTTCTATAAAGTATGTTCATTTGTGCACTCAATACTTGGTCGGCAGCACATATTACAGCAAATGACTTGCTCTAGCACAAATTACAGCATCAGTGAAGTGTGGCATGGAAGTGATCAACCTGTGGCACTGCTGAGGCACTATTGAGCCTTCAGATCATCTGTATATTGTTGGATCGACTGTTTCTCATCTTTCTCTTGAAAATATCCCATAGATTCAGGGGTCAGGCATGTTGGCTGGCCAATAAAGCACAATAATATCATGGTCAGCAAACCACTTGGAAGTGGTTTTTGCACTGTGGGCAGGTGCTAAAGTCCTGCTGGAAAAGGAAATCAGCATCTCCATAAAGCTTGTCAGCAGATGGAAGCATAAAGTGCTCCAAAATCTCCTGGAAGATGGCTGCATTGACTTTGCACTTGATAAAACACAATGGACCAACACCAGCAGACGTCACGCCCCCCCCAAATCATTACTGACTTCAGAAACTTCACACTAGACTTCAAGCAGCTTGGATTCTGTGCCTCTCCAGTCTTCCTTCAGACTCTGGGACCATGATTTCAACATAAAATGCAAAATTTACTTTTATCTGAAAAGAGGACTTTCGACCACTGTTCACTGTCCAGTTCTTTTTCTCCTTAGCCCAGGTAAGATGCTTCTAATGTTGTTTCTGTTTCAGAAGTGGCTTGGTAGTCCTTTTCCTGAAGATGTCTGAGTGTGGTGACTCTTGATGCGCTGACTCCGGCTTCATTCTACTCATTGTGAAGCTCTCCCAAGTGTTTGAATCTGCTTTACTTGACAGTATTCTCAAGCTTGTGGTCATCCCTGTTGCTTGTGCACCTTTGCCTACCCAATTTCTTCCTTCTAGTCAACTTTGCATTTAATATGCTTTGATACATCACTCTGTAAACAGCCACCCCATTCAGTAATGATCATCTGTCACTTACTCTCTTTGTGGAGGGTGTCAATGATTGTCTCCTGGACCATTGCCAAGTCAGCAGTCTTCCCCATTAGTGTGGTTTCAAAGAACAAGAGATACCCGGAATTTATACTGTAGGGATGGTCATTTAATGAAACTCAGATGTAAATATTCTAATATTTTGATATATTGGATTTTGGACTTTCATGAGCTGTACGCTCTAATCATCAAAATTTAAAAAAAAAAACTTTTGAAATGTTTTACTTTACATGTAGGGAATCTAGAATATATGAAAGTTTCATTTTTAAAAATAATTTACAATAAAAAAATGACCTTTTTCACGATATTCTAATTATATGACCAGCACCTGTAGCTCAACACAGTTTTATTGTTTGAATCACTTGTTTTCTTGATTTAGCACGATCACTGCAAAGTGCAGTGTCTCTCATACCAGCCACTGAGTGAACAGTTGTTTTAGTATGATTGTTTTAACAATGTAAAACAGTGCTGCGTTACCCCACATATGCAACAAAAAAATAATAAATGCTCAGCTGGACTCAAAACTGGTGTGTCACGCAGGTATCTCTCATTAGCATTCGCTCCAGCGAACTCATTCCGCTCCCACGGCTCTCAGCTCGCACTGTTTCATACCACAGTAACTTTAAGAAAACTTTAATACATTAGCTTATACATGAACATGATTTCTGCCCGAGTCTGTCGGATTGCTTTCCAATTGCTGTGGAGGTGAAGATGATGACTCCCATAAATCCACGCTCATTCACAATGTCATCAAGCTACGCCTTTGTTTTGAACAAGCGACCTCTAGTGGCGAGAGTGACATATTGTGCCTTTAAACTTTTTCAAATCCTGAAAGTCATGTTTCATGATTTCCACAAAAATATTAAGCAGCACAACTGTTTTTAACATTGATAAAATAAAAAGAAATAGGCTTAGGGGTTTTTACACTGCGCTTAACCCCGGGAAAAGGAACGTTTCACTCTTGTAATTTAAAAGCGGGGTTAGCATCGCTTTTTACCCGGGGTTATGAAACCCTGCTCCGGAGCAGGGTTAGCACCACTTTTGTGGTGCCAAACTTGTACTGTGTGAAACGATGCAGTGAAAGATTTTTACAGCCAATCGCGTTCTCATATTTGCCTGCTTTGGGCAGTCACGGAAACTCTTTGCATTGTATATAAATTCAGTATTTGTCAAATGCTGACAGAAAACGCGAGTGAAGAAGAGACCGTTTCATTCTTACCTCTGTAGTCCGAAATGTCCATTCAGTATAAACTCGACATTACAGTCGGCAATACAGGATGCGCAGTGCTGAGCTTGATGAACAGGTCGTTTATCCAATCAATGACACTGACACCGCAAATATGCCAATTAGAACGTTAACCCAGGGTTTAGGAATGTACAATGTGAAACTTCAGCTTGTGAATAACCAGAATTAATTGTTAACCCCAGGTAAATTATGAACACTGTGAAACGTGAAGCAGGATAACTCAGGATTCCGTTTACCCGGGGTTTAGAATGACCCAGTGTTATCTATTTCAAGTGTGAAAAGCCCTTATGTTTCTTGAGCAGCAAATCAACGTATTAGAATGATTTCTGATAGATCATGTGACACTGAAGACTGTAATGATGCTGAAAAATCCGCTTTGACATCACAGGAATAAATTACATAAAAATATATATTAAATATTTAATAATATAGTGAATTTATAATGTATTCAGTATACATACTTCAAGCACAGAGTTACCACAACATTTCAAATGTTCAGTAAAGTCAATGAACTGCACAGAGCCCTTGGTATCATCACTTAAAAATTTTAATGATGTATTAATTAAATGTACATGTTGCATTTATTGCCACTACATATTCATGATCATCTTAGGCTTGGGTGTGCTTAAAATATAGATCTGAAAAAAAAATTTTAGAGGCTGTTGATATCATGTTTTCACCAGTGATTACAATACCTGGTTTTAGGCACGAGACCAAGGCATGAAACAATAATTCATGATGGCTTGTGGGTAAGCTGACATTTTTGATATCTTGGATATATTGAAACCATTTTTACGTTATGGAAATATTGAAACTCCCTAACTAAAAACCTACAGTGAACAGTTTTTGCTCTAAATAAGTCCAGTAACACTCTTTAACACTATTCATATCTAAAACACTATGGCAAGCCGTTTTGACTTTTATTCATTCTCAGGATATGAATTCTTGATATCAACAATTCAATTTTCACTAGTTAAAATGCTAATTCTTGATATCAGGAATTACATTTCCACTAGTAACAATGGCCATTTTTGATATCAAGAATTATATTTCCACTAGTAAAAACTTTTTAAGAATTCTTGATATCTGTAATTTGTATTTTCACTAGTGAAATGTCACCATAGGATTCCATTCAAATTCAGTTGTTGATATCAAGAACTGATTTCTTACAAGTTGAAATTCCAATTTCACATATCAGAAATTCTTACTAGTAAAAATAATAATTTTTTATATCAATAATTCAGTTGTCACTAGTTGAAATGTCAGTTCTTGATATAAAAAATTGAATTGGTACTAGTAAAAATGTTAATTTTTGATATCAATAATTTGATTTTCACTAGTGACAATGTTAGTTTCTGATATCATGAATGTGATAGTAAGAAAGCCATTTTAGATATCTGAAATTATATTGATATCAGAAATACATTTTCAGATATCAAAAATGAAAATTTTTACTGGTAGCAATTCAATTGTTGATATCAAGAACTGACATTTCAACTAGTGACAATTGAATTCTTGATATCAAAAATTTGCATTTTACTAGTAGCAATGTAATTATTGATATCAAAATAGAATTGTATTTCTGATATGTGACATTGGAATTTCAACTAGTAAGAAATCAGTTCTTGATATCAACAATTGAATTCGAATGGCAGCCTATGGTGACATTTCACTAGTGAAAATACAATTACAGATATCAAGAATTCTAGTTTTTACTAGTGGAAATTCAAATGTTGATGTCAAGAATTAACATTGTTACTAGTGGAAATGTAATTCCTGATATCAACAACTGAATTGTTGATATCAATAATTGAATTGTTGATATCAAGAAGTAACATTGTTACTAGTGGAAATGTAATTCCTGATATCAACAATTGAATATGAATATGAAATGAGATGTGAATAAAAGTCAAAACGGCTTGCCAAAAACACGAACAAATTGAACTGTTGTATGCTGAATGAGAGGCATTTTAAAGGTTTTAAGACTATGAAGGCCCCATGATGCTTTGCCTTACGTTCTTTCACATTAAATTACAACAGAACTTCAGTATGTTGTGATATCACTCTGTTCTTGCTTTACAATGCCATCTCAATTTTCACCTAATCATTTTCATATAGCATCAGAGTCCAGCAGTCCTCTGTAGCTTATGTAATGTTTCTCACCAGAAGGAGCATTCTGGAGGGTTAACTGCTCGTGGGAGAAGGCTTCGGAGGCACATTATCTGGACCGTAATGTGCTGTAGATGGTCTATCAATGTTTGGATCTCCATTGCTGGCTGTGTTGATCTGATTGAACTTGCCCAGGTGTTTGATGATGTTGAAATTAGTGCGAGCGGTTTCCACAAAGCTGTTCTCCAGGAGCCACCCGTCAGACTCGCACTCGGGGTCCCCCTGTCGCAGAACATTCTCCAGGGACGTTTGGAGGTAACGGACCCCTGTTAGCACTGAGAGCTGTCAGAGAAGGAATCGATGAGGTCGTTTTAACTAATAGCAGTCTGATACTTTTTCCTCTAAAAGAAAGTTGATCCACCTGAAACTATTGAATAATTCACACTGTTTGATGTGCTACATGAAGCTTCACATGCTTTACATAGGACACTGAGGGACTGGAGAGACTGGTGCATAGAGCAGATTATAAAGTGAGTGTACAATCCCGGGATGGGATTAGGCCACAGAACCAGAGCAGATTTTTAAAGGTGGGGTAGGCAATTTCAGAGCTTTTAAAGCATAAGATCCCACCCTCCTTCAGAGCGCTCTCCAAACCACTCCTCCTTCAAAACACATGAACGCTCACAGCCACTCTCTTAACAACGGCAATGACATGTCATGAGCGCAGCATAAACTAGTTCTTTTGGTTCAGGTGGAACTGTTTGAAAGGTGGCTGCTGTTTGTTTTATAGCGCTCTGTGACATGCAAATGCATAACTTGACGGGCAGGTCGATCCGAATGCAATGATTGGACAAACATTTTTTTTGGTCTTAAGACTTCCACAGCAGATATATATATACATTTTATTGATTGCTATCAGGATGTGAAGAGAATTTCAACTGAAATTGGGTCTGATGCATATGTAAATAGAGCAATGATTCCATAAACATAATACTCAGTCAGAGCTATTGACATCCTTGATTGCGGAATTATGGGTTTCATTGACAACAATAGGAGTGCGTCTCAATCAGCTCCCTAGTTCAGTAGTCAGGACACTGATCAGGGAGTCGTCCATTTTAAGGACGTGTAAAATTCTTCCAGTGCACTGGAATGTTCGCTCCCTGAAAATGTATTTTACTCCCACAATGCATTTTACTGCTCAAGCTTCCCACACTGTAAACAATAATTGTTGGTTTAACTTAAAAAAAAAAAAAAAAATTAAGTTACCTGGTTAAAATTTTGAGTTCATTGAAATTAAAAATTTGAGTTAATACAATGAAAGCGATTTGGTTTACTCAACAGAAACTCAAAATATTATGTTATCTGAACCACATTAATTAATCTAAGTTGATTTGACAAAAGAAAAATTGTTTTTGATAACAAATCATAAAAATAATGCTTTAAAGTGCAGTGCAACACTTGTGGAATGGTGCTTACTGTAGTTAATCAAATTCAAGTGTCATGAACTATCCAACGTTTTGTAAATGTGCGGTCACATTTTTGCGGGCGAAATCCAGTCATTTCAATGGGAATGCACGTGATTAGGAATTACTTGTGAGAGCGAAAAAAATCCACACACAGATTTCACACTCAAGTTGGTTTTACGAATTTGAGTTGATCAACAAAAAGCTGCTTGGTTTTTAAAGTGCCGTCTGTGTGAGCAGTGCTTCTTGTTTAGCTACACATGACAATGGACCTTTTTGCCTATGAAATTTCACTAATGTGACCACACCTAATTGTATCAGTTAAGCTTAGAATCCTTCCCTAATGTCTAGTCAAAGCAATAGACACAACCAACCTCAAAGAGCCAGATGATCAGAACAGTGAGGCCGATAGAATGCATGATGTTGGTGTAATAATCTAGCAGAGCCTGACGACATCCTCTCATCCACAGGTTGAGCTCCTCTGTCTGGTAGTCGTAATTAAAGTGGGCAGAGTTATTGGTGATATGGTACTGAATGCACGGCCGAGGAGAATTGACATTGCAACAGCTGAAGGGAACTCCATCCATTAAGTATTTTCCCTCCACATTGCTCCGTAGACGGCTAGCAAGAAAAACAAAATTAAATTGTAAAATGTAAAATCGCATTTTCCATTGTTATCAACACAACTTTGTCTACACTGTAAAAAATAATTGTTGGTTTAACTTAAAAAAGTAAGTTACCTAGTTGCCTTAAAATTTTGAGTTAATACAATGAAGGCGATTGATTTAATCAACAGAAACTCAAAATATTATGTTATCTGAACCACATTAATTATTAAGTTGATTTGACAAAAGAAAAATTTTTGTGATAACAAATCATGAAAATAATTTTTTACAGTGTACAGCAGGGGTCATCAACTATATTTGTCCAAGGGCCAGAATTTTTCTCTGCAGACACTGTAAGGGCCAGATACTCGTAATATAAAATAAAATTCGAATTGTATCCTAATATGTTATTATTTGATATACTAATTCTAATTCCAAATGTATTTTATTTTTTACATATTACCTGTACTGCAGCAAGCCACCAGGGGGCGATAGCGATATTTTAGGCTTCATATTTGTGAGGCTGTCAAGCTGTCCATCACTGTCACGCAATTGTGCGCTAATCCCAGGCAAGGAAAATTTTGACATTTGTGAAAAAATGAGCACGTGAAACAATAAAAGATGTTCAATGAGAGCAACGCGTTTATCGTCATTCTTGACTGAAGGCAGGCTATGGCACAAGCTACTTTTCAGAAGGGTTTTTTTTTTTCTCGTTAGATTTAAAAATAAATAAATATGGAACGGACCCGAATATTCAAATATTCGTTCGGTGGGTTGGTATTCGATTTGAAAATTTGACATTCGAATATTTTTTTATTTTTATTTTTTGCACACCTGGGATCCCCCGCGAAACGATTCTCATTCCCCCTTGAATAAGGCCGGCGACACACTGGCTGCGTGAGCGTCTCAGCTGCGTGGCGTGTCCGTTTTTATTTCGGCTCCCATATTTAACAGGTTGGAGTTTGCACACTGAGACACGCGTCTCAGGCGCGCTCGAGCCACGCGGAAAACGCGTGCATGCTAGAAATAGAACCGACGCGTGTTCCAGCAACGGGAGTGTTCAGAACAGCGGAGTTTGTATGGACCGAAGTGCATGTCTGAGCTTGTGTTTTGTTGCTTTGACACTGTGGAAAATACAATAATAGAAACAAAATGTATTAGCATTTTTACCCGTTATTATCAATCTAAATTAATCTCGTTTTTAATTTAACTTAATTTCGTTTTTCTTTATTTAAATTTCATTTTTCTTTATTTAAATTTCGTTTTTTCTTTATTTAAATTTCATTTTTGTTTATATAAATTTAGTTTTTTCTTTATTTAAATTTCGTTTTTTCTTTATTTAAATTTCTACCCTTACTGTGCCAATTTGTTAGTCAGAAAAATATTAGACTACCTTAAAAGTATTGCTTAATTTAACAGACCTGTGTGTGTGCGTTTTATATCACTAGTGCAGTGTCCGTTCTCGGAGCATAAGCCCTGCCCGCGTGAGGTGCGCCGCTTCCCGCTCGCGCTGTTCTGACTGTAGTTTACTAAAAGTTTATTAATTCTGAATGTGTCGCGTCTCGCGTGTCCATCTATATTGCACCAAATGCGACACTGCACTGCCTTGTGAAGTCGATTGGATGAACGGTTCTCGAAATAATAAAAATGCAAACGGACATACAGACACAGATTCCTGCCTTTATTAGAGAGAAAAATATGTTCAGCCCCTCTCTCCGAAGAGTCGATGTTCATTACTACCGAAGCTTCGAAGCTCAAAAAATGGTATTCGGACCAGCCCTAAACTTTTTTCCTCTTACAAGGCTATTCCTGAATTCAGTATTATTCTGGGGGCCGGATGGAAATCTCTGGGCCGCCAGTTGACGTTGCATGGTGTACAGGGTCATATCATAAATGTAAATGTAATTGTTTGCCTGATACTTATAATGCCAATAAAGATAATTAAAATTTGCCCCAAAATCAGAAGACATTTCAGATTTATTATTATTTTAGTGCCCCTATTATGATGTCAAGAAGGTGTTTTTTTTCTGTGTTGCAAAAGCAAATCCACTTTGCATGCACTTTCAAAGAATGAGGATGTTTCATTTCCACACTCTGAAACCAGTAGACCAGTCACAACAGACTGGGCCATCTGACCAATTAGAGCAGAGTAGGCTCTCGGAAAGGAGGGGATTAGAAAAACAATTTCCTTGATTGAACCAATGCTGTGAAGAAAACAAGTTAAGCTGCAGTGCATATTATGAAAAAATCAATGTTTTTTGATCTTGGATGGATGTAAACCTGTTGTAGGAGACCTCAAAAACAAAATTAGGAACCTAAAATAGCATAATAGGGGCACTTTAATAACTACTAACTAATTAAATATTACATATTTAAATAACGATTTGTTTCAGGTCCAACTTACTCTACCACTTCCCGTTGAGACATGTCCAAGTATCGGTTGCTGACCCATTGGATGTGGAACCAATCTCTGTAGCCCTTGTTCCCACAGCACTGGAACTGGATCTGCAGCAGGTCCACTGTGCGCTTCAAGAAGCAGCGGCCCGGTGTGTCCGTGTCCTTGTAGTAACGCATAGCATCACGTAGCCCCAATGTTAGCGATTCCTCCAGCTGTCCAAGCATGCTGTAGCACATCAAGGCACCCACGAGTACGCTCAAAGTGAAGAAAAACGTACAAATGATGTACGGGAGCATCACCAACTTCCAACGTAAGAACTTGTTGGTGTCCACACAGTCATAGCAGATCTTTCCTCCCAAAAAGTTAATCGCACAGGCTATAAGTCCCACGGCTATTAGCATGTTTGGCACGGATTGGAGGTTACGCTCAACCATTAGATCCTGCCGCTTGTTGATTTCCACTTTCAAAAAGATGCCCAAGCTAAAGAGAATGATTCCTGTTACAATGGAAATCCAGTTCAGCACCCACAAAACCTGGGCCAGTTTGTCTCTCTTGGTTTTGGTGAATCTAACCGGCAGCACAGCCATTTTACAGTATGTGTGTGGGAACTGCTTCAAAATTTCAGACAAACCTACACTTTATATAACTGATTTTGTGGAAGTCTAATGGAGTACAAAAATCAAATAGCTAAAGTGGTCATTTTAGATGTAAGTCATTGAGGTGTACATGGTTCTTGAATGAATGGACTAATGCTTCTTAGCAATTAGCTTCTTAGGCTAACTTAGTGAGTGTCAATCAATAAAGGACCTTGAACTGCAGTCGCCAAACAGTATTCATGCAGCTCATTCATTTAAATTATGAGAAGCACTGGATATAAGTAAAGAGAATTTTAAAAAAGAGCTTTGAGGGCAAATGGGCACAACAAAGCTGTTTTCTTTTTTGATTTGTCAAACTCCTTGTAGATGCCATGTGAGGTTCTTTAGAAACGTAGTGAAGCTGAAATTATTTCCATTTTTGCAAATGTATGCCTGAGAGGCAAAAAAGAGAGAAAACATAGTAAGCAACAGCTGACACAATATCAAGAATAGCATTATTGCATAACTTTATAAGTCTGATAAAAATAGAAGATAATAATTTTGGATTAAATAAAACCTATGTTAATTTAGATTTTACCACATGAAGAATATTTTCAGTTTACTTTTTGTGCAATAATTGTTTTCTACAGCACAGTTACCATGCAAATATTTTTAGCTATATAGTGTTTCAAAAAAGCTAAGAATACTCCTGCCCTGAGTATTTAAATCTCAAAATAGCAGGCAAAACAAAATAAGTTCACCTGAACGGACAAGCACAGGGCTTGTCCTCAGCCAGGAGTGGTGAGTGAGATGATCCCTGCATAAGGGTAGTAATAAACAGCTTATTACTCACCCATCCATGTCTCTCCATCCCTCAATGGCATCCCGCCCTATTCCAAGTGCTTTCTCTCCGTCAGATGTTTGCAGTTTTTGGTTAACAATCTGAACTCATTGTTTGCTAATGAAAACTAATGTGTGTGTGTGTGTGTTAGTGTCTGTCGCAGACTCAGCTGTGACCTCTCTCGTAATTCCTTCTAATCAGTAATCAGCCCAGTTGGATTTGGAAGAGTACCTTCTGCCACCAGCACAAATCTCACTGACTGGAATGACACACATTCCAGTCAGTGAGAGTTGTGCTGGTGGTGGAAGGTACTCTTCTTCTAACACTCTTCCGTGTGTTAGAAAGTAAAGAATAAGAAAGAGTTATTGAGCTACTAAAAGTCTCCAACTATGCTTGCAGGTAGTTTAATTGTTATGTACTCCTTTTTTGTTAAATGACATTGTTTAAATATATGATTTATTATATATTTATGGTAGTGCTGTCAAATCGATTAATCACGATTAATCGCATCTAACATAAAAGCTAAAAATATATGTGTGTATATATATATATATATATATATATATATATATATATATATAAAATATGTGTGTGTGTGTGTCTGTGTATACATACATATATATATATATATATATATATATATATATATATATATATATATATATATATATATATATATATATATATATATATATGTACAAACTTAGATGCGATTACATATTACATAAATATTACATATTTTCATATGACTTTATAATATAAATATTAATATAGACCCCATCTGAGAGAGAGAGAACAGGAGACAGGAAATATATATGTGTACAAAAACGTGTATATATATATATATATATATATATATATATATATATATATATATATATATATATATATATATATATATACAGTCAAACCAACACACCAGATATATATTTTTTTTATAATTTATATATATTTTTTTTAATTGATTTTTTTTTTTTTTTTTACTAGTGGGTGCAGGACACTATAATTCATTTATGTAAGCGAGGATAGCAAAATAAAGTAAACTGTGACAAAAATTCTTCAATGGACTACCAGTAATATATATATATATATATATATATATATATATATATATATATATATATATATATATATATATATATATATTATTATTATTATTACTAAATAATATTGCTAATATTGATAGATAAAAAGTATTTTTTAATTTAAAGAAAAGGACTTTCTTTGAAGAAAAATGAAGACAATTATTAAAATAAAACAAATGAAAACCTATTAAACAAATTAACAAAAAACTAAATGAAACAAAACATAAAAACAAAAAATCAAAACAACACAGCACAACCCAACACATTAGAACAAGTTTTTTTTTATGGCTTAGAATTTATTCTTTTATAAATTAAAATTCCCATTTAGAAAAGGAGCTCCTGACTCTGAGGCTGTTTGCTCTCTTGTATACAATGGGCATTGTTTGTATACAATTGTCGACTCCTGTTTTATGCATATTTGATGTAATACCACATGCGCTGACAGCCAATGAAATCCAAAGGATTATTCAGGCCTAAAGGGGATTGAGTCAGAGCACATACAAACTAGTCAGCAGATCTGAATGCAGGACACTCGTATGACTATTGGATACTGGATGAAAGGTGCTTTATCTGGTGAGTACTATTACCATGATGTTTATGAGTATTAACCGATTGACCGATGATTAACTGTTCAAATACACAAGTTTTTATACTGATTATTTAGCATTTGAATATGCACAAGTTAAAATAGCACAAAGGACTGTTTTATTAATATTTTTTTCTCATTTCTATGAATATGGTTTAACCAAGGACTAACCTTCAAAGCCAAGATTGCGTATTTGATATCTTTAAGGTTTCTTTGTGAAAACACTTGGAAGGATCTTTATGGACAAACAGGATAATGCTAAACTCAGAGGTCTTGTGGAATAAAGCTTTAACAGACAACAATGTCAAAGGCCTCATTGGCTGCCTACGGGGCCTCTGTACTGAAGGTAAGACTTCGGTGTCTTATATTGTATCGGTGCCTCACTCCAATATGGATCACAATAATGTGTAATTTAAATTGTTTGATGTGTTGTTTCCTATAGGTGAAGGGGATAAGAGTGAATGTTTGGCCAGTTTTAACTGCTGGCTTCAGAGTTCAGCAGAACTGGCCAAGAAGGAGCTGTTAATGCTCTGTGAGTAGGTGAAATCTTATTAAACACTGAGGTTTACTGTTTTTGTTTATAGTGTTCAGATAAACCTCACTTGGCTCTTCTCTGGTAGGTGTCAGTCGATGTAAAGGCTTGTGGATGTTTTTAGATGAAAACTCTATCGCTCTAGTCCATAAACTGGTCCTCAAGTTGAAGAACCTACTTTCTCTGGTCCACCTGGCAAAGAAACAAAGGTCTAAACAAGGTCAGTCTGGAGTCGCATGGTCATATTTGGAGTCTCTGTTTAGTTTATTTGACAAATCTTATGCAAAGACACCAGTAAAATGTGCACCGTAAATGTTTAGGGTCAGTAAGTCTCTTATGCTCACCAAAGTGTGGATACCAAAACGATGTATTAATTGTAACAATATTCTGGGATGTTTTGCAATATTTAAAAAATGTTTGTACACAACAGTACAGTATGACACTTTGTTGGGATATGAAATGCTCTAACAAACTAGTTTTCAATCTCTGTTCACGGTTGTCCCATGTGGGTTTGTGTACACTAGGAAGCAGGGCTTCATGTGTATGGGGTTGTTGGAAACAAGATTGTCATGCCATGAGGCAATACATCCTACTGGGCAGCCTGGTGCAGTGGTGGAGCATCACAGGACTTCTGCCCAAGTACCCAGGTAATACTCTGCTAATTTAAAGTTTAAATAAACAAATGTCTTTATTGTCACTAATTTTGATTAATTTAAAGCAGCCCTGCTGAATAAAAGTGCTAATTTATTTAAAGTTCCCCTATTATGCTATCTTAAAGATTTCAAATAGGTTTACATGATGCAACCAAGGTCAACAAACACTTTAATTTCTCACAATATACTCTGCAGCATCAGCTGTTTTCTCACAGTGTCTGAAACAGTTTGATAAAAAAATGTGTTCTCTTTAAACGCCTTCTTTCCGAAAGCTTGTTCTGCCCTGATTGGTCAGATGGCTCACTCTGTTGTGATTGGTCTATTGCTAACAACACTTGTTGGAAACAAAACGCCTATTACCATATCTGAATTTCCATATCCTCAACCTTTGTACACAATGGTACGAACAGTAATGATGGAGTCGGTTTTACTGTATCAATTCAGCCAGCCAGACCGTTTGAAAGTCCATGCAAAGTGGATTTGCTTTCGCAGCACAAAATACAGCGTTTTCCCAACACTGATGACATGAACCAAAGTCTTCCAGGCCTCAGCTACAACTACAGTGTTTGAGGGCGGGTCAAAGTAGACATAGTTTGTGGGCAGCCAATGAAGATCATAGGCTGGAATTATGCAAATGTGTTATAAACCTATGTAGGTTCATGCAAGAAATAAGACTGGAATTACTGTTGACTCATTTCAGGCAGTTCAGAATCAGTACTTTCTTTTAGGAGATTATAAACAAAGTCATGTCATGAAACTCTAGATGGCATAGGTCCTCAACCTGCTCGTAATTGCATCATTATCTATAGGACACAGCTGATTGGTTCCTGCTGTATCAGTAGCCAATTAGCTTGGGTGCTCAACCTTCAAAAAAGCATTTGCCTTAGCTGTGCAGCGTGCTTTCAGAAACCCTCCTTCTTCCCCAGCTCCGCCTGTATAGATCTGCTATGTGTAATTCATGTACGCTGTACAGCAGCAGCATGTCTTACTTGCTCACAGCAGCATGTTGTGTATGTTTTGGCCATAGCAAGTCTCGTACTTGCTCTGCAGCAGCAGCAATAAGACAGCAGCAGTGTAGCAGATCTATTCCACCAAGACCAAACATATCAACATTGTCATACCCATTACCATGCCAAACACTCCGAGAGTTGTCATGACAGAACTCCATTTTGCACTTTGATATTTGAAACTTTTAAGACATTTTATATTCACAAACAGCTATATAACACACTTACATGAAAGGATAAATGGGGCACTTATATTATAGGCTATTTAATACACTATATTGCCAAATGTTTTGCGACGCCTGCCTTTACGTGCACATGAACTTTAATGACATCCCATTCTTAATTCGTAGGGTTTAATATGGAGTTGGTCCACCCTTTGCAGCTATAACAGCTTCAACTCTTCTAGGAAGGCTTTCCACAAGGTTTAGGAGTGTGTTTATGGGAATTTTTGACCATTCTTCTAGAGGTCAAGCAGTGATGTTGGCGAGAAGGCCTGGCTCGCAGTCTCCGCTCTAATTCATCCCAAAGGTGTTCTATCGGGTTGAGGTCAGGACTCTGTGCAGGCCAGTCAAGTTCCTCCACACCAAACTCACTCATTCATGTCTTTATGGACCTTGCTTTGTGCACTGGTGCGCAGTCATGATGGAACAGGAAGGAGCCATCCCCAAACTGTTCCCATAAATTTGGGAGCATGAAATTGTCCAAAATGTCTTGGTATGCTGAAGCATTAAGAGTTCCTTTCACTGGAACTAAGGGGCCAAGCCAAACCCCTGAAAAACTACCTCACATCATATTCCCCTCTCCACCAAACTGTACACTTGGCAAAATGCAGTCGTTCTCCTGGCAACTGCCAAACCCAGACTCGTCCATCAGATTGACAGACAGAGGAGCGTGATTCATCACTCCAGAGAACGTGTCTCCACTGCTCTAAGTCCAGTCCGTGCTTTACACCACTGCATCCGACGCTTTGCATTGCACTTGGTGATGTAAGGCTTGGATGCAGCTGCTCGGCCATGGAAACCCATTCCATGAAGATCTCTACGCACTGTTCTTGAGCTAATCTGAAGGCCACATGAAGTTTGGAGGTCTGTAGCTATTGACAGAAAGTTGGCGACTTCTGCACACTGTGCACCTCAGCATGCGCTGACCCCGCTCTGTGATTTTACGTGGCCTACCACTTCATGGCTGAGTTGCTGTTGTTCCCAATTGCTTCCACTTTGTTATGATTCCATTAACAGTTGACCGTAGTAGTGAAGAAATTTCATGAATGGATTTATTGCACAGGTGGCAATCTATCACGGTACCACGCTTGAATTCACTGAGCTCCTGAGAGCGACCCATTCTTTCACAAATGTGTGTAGAAGCAGTCTGCATGTCTAGGTGATTGATTTTAAACACCTGTGGCCATGGAAGTGACTGGAACACCTGAATTCAATGATTTGGAGGGGTGTCCCAATACTTTTGGCAATATAGTGTAGCTTTTCAGCTATTTCAGCCATTTTTATTTTTGTTTGCTTTGTCTTTAGAAGCCCATGAGTTGAAGAGGATATCTCAGATGTGGCGTGAGATGGACCAGAAACACAGGAGAACATGTTTGGAGTTGAGGTAAAAGACAATTTTTCTACTCTGATAAAATCATGGTTATTAAGCATTTAATAGTAATTTATTAATATATTAATAATCAAAATTTTCATGCTCTGTCTCTCATCAGCAGTTATGCTGAGGATAAGTACCGGTGGAGTTCTCTTATTCAGGGTATGGTGGCTCATTTGAACAAACAACATGGGCCTATATGGGTTTCAGAAGACTGTGCCTACCAAACATACCCACCACCATCTCTAAAAGCTTTACTAAAGCTAGTGCTGTTGCCTAATATTGACATGGTGTCTGTCCAAGCCATTGTATCCTGCTTTATTGTAATATTTTGATGGTTTTGTTTACATGTTGAAATGTTAATTTATTAATTAAAATTTCTGCTAAACATAATAAAGGTTATATATGTTTGTATATATTTTCCATTTCTTTTCCATTTTAACCTAACAGTCATGTGCTTACTTTTGGTTGCTCTCTTGTAATTAACTTTCTTTAACAAGGGTCCAGATAATGTACTTTATCCTGGATGTGACTAACTTCCTGCAATGTAAGGATGATCTCCTGCAGTCATTCTGCCATGTTTTCAGTATCCCATCTGCATTTTCCCAACAGATTGTTGGATTTTGGCTTCTAGATCACGGATTAGTAACAGTGAGATGCTTTTCAACACCATCATTCAGTTTTGTCAAAAATGTCTAAACTCATTTGCTTGGCTATTAAGCTTTGAACATATGACACTTTTTATTCCCAGGATTCAATGGATGTCTTACTGAGCCCAAGAGCTTGTCCCCCAACACTGTCATGGCACCACTGTGCTGTTCTAAGGACCTTATTGAGGACAGGAGAGAATCAAGCAGCACTGAAGTATCTATACAGAATCACACCAGCCATGGAGAACATTCATGATATCAAACTCTGTGTGGATGTATTAATACAGAACAAGTAAACCACAATCATTCTTATTAATCTAAGTTCCTTTTGATTTTGTCAAAATGGTCTCATATTGTGGTGAATGTCATTTCACCAAGTACATGTTCCTGGATCAACATCTTTGTTAACATTCCAAACAACCAATCAGATTTGAAGTTTAAAGTTTATGTCAAGTTTAGGCTTACAACCAGGGTTAGGTGCTTCAGTGTTATTCACATATCATTTTCCTCTGATTTTAGGGATAAATTATGATTATGATATAAATTCTAAATTAGAGTTAGGAATGTTCCAGGATCAACAAAACATGCCGATCCAGGACCATGTCTTACTTGGCAAAATCACGGTGACCCCAATATTGCGTATACAGTTTTGATTATGGGTTATGATTATTTTTCAGATGTATCTCTGCAGCCTGGGCTCTGCTCAGAGGACTTCAAACTGAAGATGTTCATTTGTTTAAACACTTCATTCATGTCTGTGAGAGGTGTGGGATTTCTAGTAATTTGTTGGCCACTCTATGCGAGGTGATTCTAGATGCTGTAATGGTTTTTTCTCTGTGATATTTGGTAAACAAATGTGTTATTTGACAACCATCTAATTTTCACGGCAGGGTATGGCTCATCTCCATTTGACGGAAAGCCGAAATATGCAGTCCGATGAAGCACAAATACTGAATCAAGAAACAATAGGTCAATCTCCAGTAAGAACTGAACCAGGTAAACTATGCTATAAACAATTCATCTCAAATATAGTCCTATGTAAATGATGTTTGACTTTGACTGTGTGGGTGATATCAAGGACAAAGTCCTCGTCCACTGTCTGCAAGGCTGTACCTAAGGGATGACTCACTGACCCCTGGAGATTTTGTCAAGATACTAAGGCAATCAATTTCTGAAATATACCCTCTACAAAATGAAAGAAGGTAAGAAACAAGCACTGTATAAAAAAAAAAAAAATCAACTTTTTTGCATGGGCTGTTCACATGACACCATTTTCAACTAAAAACGTAAAACTTTTTATGCACTTTGGCAGTTTGTTTACACGACAACAGCGTTTTCGGGGCCAGAAAATGCAAACTTTTGAAAATGATTTGCAGAGTGCACGTTTTTAAAAATTCTACAATAATTGTCTTTGTGTAAACTCCAAAAAGGTGAATTTGTGAAAATGGTGACCTAATGCTAATGTGTATTACGTATTTAATCTATGTGTGCAGTGTTTTTTTTACTAAGTAACATCGCCAACTACTGGCCTGGCAGCAGAATACAGTGTTTTTAGTCATTTTCATGGATCGTGTGAACGGGGATCATTTTGATGTTTTCGTCTGTATGCCAAAAACGCAAAGGAAAAACTTCTGTTTTTAGTAAATCGGTGTTGTGTAAAAATACCCTTACTTACTTCCAAAAGTTGTTGTTTTTTTGTCAATTGAAATATATTGGACAAATCAATTGGATAAATACAGTAAATTAAGTTTAGAACTAAAACTAAAAACAGCTGAATTTTCAGCACTCATTCAAAACTTCAGTCTTTAGTGTCACATGAACCTTCAGAAACATTTATTATTATCAGTGCTAGAAACAGCTGTGCTGCTTAATATTTATGGAAACTGTGATACTGTTTTTCAGGATTCTTTGATGAAAAGAAAGTAAAAAACAGCATTTATTTGAAATATGTTTTTTGTAACAATGTAGTCTTTACTGTCACTTTTTATGATCAGTTTAATGTGTCATCCATGCTAAATAAAAGTATTCATTTCTTTAAAAAAAAAAATCATCCTGACCCCAAACCGTTCAAGAGTACAGTAGTACCTGTCAAAAGTTTAAAATAATTTTCTATTTTAATAAATTAAATTTTTTTATTTATTGCTGTGATGAGAAAGCTGAATTTAGAAATCTTACCTGCGCATCAAATCAGCATATTAGAATGATTTCTGAAGTATCATGTGACACTGAAGACTGGAGTAAAGAATACCTCAGGCCTTGTGTCATGTTGCTAATAGCACATCAGTGGACATTTGCCATGAGTTCAAGAAAGGAGCAGCTGAGGAAGAGTATGAGGAAGACCTGCCTCTGCATACAGAGGTGCACTCACAGATACAACCACATTCATTTACAATCAATTCTTTTATCCATCCATAGTCATAATTTTTCCATCCATCTATCCTTCCTTCCATACAGGAGATGTACGATACATTGCCAGTGTTCTCCTCTCCCTCCACATCACCTGACAGCATGGAGTCTGTAGGCTTCTTTACATCTGCCTGCTCTTCACCATCAGCTCTCTGCTTTGAAGCCCCATCTGCACAGGAACCCGTCGTCCTAAAGCAGAACTCTTCCAGCGTGCTTGAAGATGAGGACAAAACTCCCGCAGACTTGATCCATGGTTGTCCTGGTCTAACTATCACACTAGAAGGCGCCACCGAGGCGCTATCCATCAACAGCCTGAGCAGGGAAAGCTTTGGTGAGATTGCTGTCAGCTTAATTGAATTGTTTTACATGAATGTTTCTATTATAATATAAATATACTCAACATTAATACCACCCATTTATAAAGTTATAGAAAGGATTTTACCTAGTGTCTTACCTGGAGACATCTCAAACTCAGCAACACATGCAGAGAGAAGGTGAGCCGTCACAGAATTTTCTTTTTGGGGTGAACTAACCCTTTAAACGTTAACAAAACATGTTTACAACATATTTTTGCTAGCTGGGTAATTCCCAATGGACAAAAATCTAGTCTCTACCTGTTCGAGAAGCCATTTCACCCATAGGCCTACAATACAATACGGGTAACACTTTACATTAAGGTTCCCTTTGTAAAGGGTTTGTAAAGGTGTTTGTTAATGAGTAATAAGTCATTTACAAATGCATTATAAATCATTAACAAGCAGCTATAACTGCATGAATAAAAAGGGCTACTTTAATGCAATACCTGTCAAATAGTGAGCCGTTTTTAACTCACGTTATAAATGCTTAATAAATGTTTTTATTCACACTTATTTAACTCAAAACCAGATTCTTGATTTATTTCATGATGCAGCAAAAATTGACTATCATAATTAGACTTAAGGGTGTTGTATTTGTGGTTTTCTTATTAATATCTCATGACTGCCACTTTTCTTACTATGTTGCTGACCAGAAGTTTCTGTCTTACCCATGATAACTTACTCTCCAAAAAGGTCATGATACCTATCCACAGCAGTGTATAAAAACGGATTTCTTGTTTATCAAGATGAAATTCAAACTTTATATTGAAAATAAAACATAAGATAATAACCATATCCATATGTTTGCAAGGAACAGATCCAAATTCAGCCCTTTATCCATCGATCTTCATCTTGATTTTCAGCCGCGACCGTCACAGTCAAAGTCCGCACTCGTTATGATACAAATTTGAAAGTAGCGCCACCCTCGAGAAGCGTTACGACATGGTTTACGGCACTGATATCGAACGCTCATTGGTTCTCACCTGCTTCATCACAGATTGCGACATGCTGTGTTTCAGTGGATTGACATTTGAAATGAGTGCGCGCGTGAGTAATTTCACGGATTAATAAATTAAATTCTGCTCTGTACCCTATAAAAAACTATTACCACCAGAGAGGACTGCAACTGGAACTCATCATCATTTGAACTACTTTTGGTACCACTTTTTACATTTTCCCAAAAAAAACAAAAAACAAAAAAATTACTGTGATTACGCTTGTTTGTCTGTTATTCTTTTATTTATAACAGTAGGTAGTTTCAAGAAATGGTTATGGGTAGGTTTAGGGGTAGGTGTAGGATTAGTGGCTAAAAAAAATCGTTTTAATGTTATATTTTTACAAAATTGTCATTTTCCTACACATTTGTCCATTATGTTTTATTCTTTTAACATTCTGTATAAAATGGGCATGTTTAGGTTCGGGATGGCGTTTAGGGATCTTACATTTATCTACAAAATGATAAAAAGGGAAAATATACATATATTTTTATGACATGAAAGATTCGTAAATATTTTACGTTTTTTCGCTGTAAAAACATATGTATTTTTACGTTTTAGTGCCATTATTACGTCAATATTGTACGTTTTAGCACCTTTCTAAACGTACAAAAATGTATGTTTTGTGTCTTGTATTAACAATGAGACCCGGCTGAATAACCATAACTTGATGTTAATAATGAACAACTTAATTCCAGTATTAGTTACCTGTGAACCTTAATGTAGGGTGGACACTTGTGAACCATTTATTCATTATTCAGTTATAAACATTAATAACCTGTGAAAGTGAACTTTAAAGTGAACACATGTGAATAGCCTAATTATGATAATTATTCTAATAGTCAATTTTTGCTACATCATGAAATAAATCAAGAATCTGGTTTTGAGTTAAATAAGTGTGAATAAATACATTTATTAAGCATTTATAACATGTGAGTTAAAAACGGCTCACTATTTGGCAGGTATTGCGTTAAAGTCGCCTTTTTTATTCATTCAGTTATAACTGCATTATTAATGATTTATAATGCATTTGTAAATGACTTATTACTCATTAACAAACACCTTTCTAAACCTTTTACAAAGGGAACCATAATGTAAAGTGTTACCACAATAAGTTTCGTTTTGTTATTTTTATAACTCAGTCAAGCAAAAAGCTTTACAATGTTACTATCAAATGATTCCACATTAATAATGATGTCTTATTTGCTGTTCTAGGCTCCTGAGCACACTTAACCTCCACCCTAACTGCTACAGCAATGAGGACAATCAGTCAGTGTGCTCAGTTCCTGAGATCCCAACGGAGAGTCATAACCTTTTATCACCCAATCATGGTGAGTCAATAACATTTATGACTGGTAGTTTTTTAATCAATTGAATTTTTCCTCACAATTTAGAATCTTAAAGGGGAAGACTTATCCCACAGGACAGATTGATCATGCCTTTAATATCTCAGTCATTAATCTGACTAGTAGAAAGCAGTAAGATTAAATGAAGAGCAAATGGAGACTTTTTCTTAGGTTTTGAAGAATCTGAGATTTTTCTCTTGAGAAAAAGACCCCAATAGCCTCACATGCATGTGATTTCACAAGAGATCATAACAATGTCACACACTTAGAGATCTGAATATGAATTTAAATAAAACTTTCAAGTCTAAACAATCTGAGCTATGTTGTACACATTTATTTTTTATTTAGTTTATATATTTTAATTTTTATATTTAGTTATTATGTTCGCTATTTTTATTTATTTATTTATTTTAGGTGAAAAATCTTACACAAATGAAATATATTGATGCTTGATACTTCTGAAACATATACAGTAACTTATCTACATTATGAAAGGACAACCTTTAATCAATACAGTTGTTCTCTAGGATTGATTGTAAAGTGCCTCTGTGAGTATGTGGGATGACACTTATCACTTATTTTTCACAGAGAAGTTCATTTACCATAAAACTGTGGATAATGCCGTTAGCACCAAGCCCAAGAATCTGACTGAGACTGAAGAGTGGTCACCAAGAGAGACAAAAACAGTGTTCGATCAACTACAGGATTCTGATTGTGTTGAGGCGTCTGGAACATCCAGCTTTCTGGAGCTGAAGCCCTTAGGGGTGAGTGACATTTTAATGAATGTATTGCAGCTTTTTTGTTTAAAGTGTAGATCAAACTTCCCATCCGCCCCCTTAAATGTAAAATACATGTGTAATATATATGTACCGAATGTGTAACGTGTAATATATATACACCTTGAACATTTCATTCATTAATAGAGTTTATTCACTATAGTTTAAAAAAATGGTAATAAAATATGACAAGAATTAAACTGTGTCAGAAAAAAAACGTATCTTAATTTTGTCAGATAACGCTTAAGCAAAACATGGTCAGGTCAAAGTGTCTGAATAATTTTTGGTAGTCAGTTTTACTGCTAGTCCACTGTATGGAGAATTTTTTTGGTATAATATGTCACAGTGTACTTTATTTTGCTATCATCACTTACATAAATGAACTATAGTGTCCTGCACCCACTAGTAAAAATATATCAAAAATATCTAAAAATAATATTTTTGGTTTGACTGTAGGCCTATATAGTATTCAAAAATAGCTCACCATGTGATTTGAATTAGGTTCATAAATGTGAGGAGCACCGGATGTTGTCAGACTCGTTGTGTATTCAAAAATCTCACTGGATTATTACAATTAATGGCAAAATGAATGTTTGGAAATGTGAACTGATATTTCCTACTGACACACTACAGCAAAAGATATAAATAAATGGCTTAAAACCTTTTTTTTGTGGGTGAAAATACTGACGTGCCTAACACTTTTATTTGTAATTTAAAATATTATTAGAGATTAGTATTAGTATAGTATTCATAAAAATCTGACCATGAATTGCTGCATCAATAAATGTAATTTGGATCAGGTTCAATACATACATGTTTTATTTTATTTTATTATTATTTATTTTATTTATTGTAAATAACAAAACAGATAACCAAAAATAGATTTTAATAATAATAATTAAAAAAAAAAAAAATCTTATTTTGTTTATTTATATGCTTGTTTAAAAAGAACATCAGCTTTGGTAGTATTCTTAAAATATTCTAAAACAAAATAGTTTCCATAAAAATCTGTCCATGTATTGCAGCAGCATCAAAAAATTTGAAAAACACATTTATTTATGTATTTATTTATTAAAAATGTACATCAGCTTAAAGGATTAGTCCACTTTTAAATACACCTTTCCTGATAAATTTACTCACCCCCATGTCATCCAAGATATCCATGTCTTTCTTTCATCGTCGAAAAGAAATGAAGGTTTTTAAGGAAAACATTCCAGGATTTTTCTCCTTATAATGGATTTCAATGGCTACCAACAGGTTGAAGGTCCAAATTGCAGTTTCAGTGCAGCTTCAAGGCTTTAAACAATACCAGATGAGTAATAAGGGTCTTATCTAGCGAAACGATCAGCCATTTTCGAAAAAAATACAACTGTTTATGGTTTATAAACAAAATATCGCCTTGAACGTACTTTCCGCTTCCGCATTCTTCATAACGCTCACACTGAATGTCCTACGCCTTCCCTATTGAAGTTACGGAACGAACGTGGCGCCAGTTTCGTTTTTTACCATAAGTTGAATAGGGAAGGCGTAGAACATTCAGCGCGAGCGTTATGAAGAATGCGGAAGCGGAAAGTACGTTCAAGGCGATATTTTGTTTATAAACCATAAACGGTTGTATTTTTTTCGAAAATGACCGATTGTTTCGCTAGATAAGACCCTTATTTCTCATCTTGGATCGTTTAAAGCCCTTGAAGCTGATCTGAAACTGACATTTGGACCTTCAGTCTGTTGGTAGCCATTGAAATCCACTATAAGGAGAATAATCCTGGAATGTTTTCCTTAAAAACCTTCATTTCTTTTCAACTGACGAAAGAAAGACATGGATATCTTGGATGACATGGGGGGGAGTAAATTTATCAGGAAAAGTGTATTTAAAAGTGGACTAATCCTTTAATGCTTTTATTTAGGCTATATATTTATTTATTGCTGTTAAAACTGTAGATAACTACACAGATTGATACACCAAAAATCATTCTGCATCTGTTAACAAAGCTTTGACTGTTGGTGTTGTGTCAAGCGGGCGTTGTCTCTCTCACGGGTGGAGGGATGCCATGAAGACTCCTGTTGTGACTCTGAGGATTCTGTAGACCAGCCAGAAATCCTCACTTCCTGTGCCTTCACGGATACCATGCACAACCTCCTGGCTCATCTCCAACAGGCTGACCTCTTAGCAGAAGATCAAGAACCCTACCAGGCCTGTTCCTTAAGTGCCCTTAAATCCTCCATCATGGATATGGACCTCAGCCTCATTCATCTCACCCAACGATCCCATCAGCTCCAGAAACCTATTGGCTCCCACTCCAGCCTCATCTGCACCCCGCAGCTCAGTCTTTGTCAGCAGTCCAAACACAGGTCCTCCAGTGAGTCGAGGGTCTCCATCACAGAAGAAGCAGTGTGTTTCCGGACCACCTCAGACCGGGTGGGTCACAGTAAGCTCGGCAGCTGGTGGAAACAGGCGCTGGAAACTCGACGGGGTTCGACTGGGCTGCTTCCTGCCTTAGCGCAGGTTTCTCCTGTCACACGAGGTATAACAGGTACTGTGGCCAAAAAAGATCAAACCTTGTGATATTTACCTGATGATAGCACACATATAGTTATTATTATAACTAAAACTAAAAACATAAAAAATCATTACATAAAAAAAAAAAAACATTTTAAATATTTCTATTTATTTGTCAGTTTGACAAATTTGTTAATACTGTTACATAAAAAAAAATAATTAAAGGATTAGTTCACTTCAGAATTTAAATTTCCTGATCATTTACTCACCCCCATGTCATCCAAGATGTTTATGTCTTTCTTTCTTCAGCTGAAAAGAAATTAAGGTTATTGAGGAAAACTTTCCAGGATTTTTCTCCGTATAATGGACTTCACTGGGGTTCAACAGGTTGAAGGTCCAAACTTCAGTTTCAGTGCAACTTCAAAGAGCTCTACACGATCCCAGATGAGGAATAAGGGTCTTATCTAGCGAAACAATCGGTCATTTTCTGAAAAAAATATATATACTTTTTAACCACAAATGCTTATCTTGCACTAGCTCTGCGATGAGCCACGCCTTATGTAATCACGTTTGAAAGATCACGCGTGACGTAGGCGGAAGTACGCTGATCCAGTGTCTATAGAGTGAACGCGCAAAAACGAAGTCAAACGCCCTTTACAAAAAAAGGTAAAATAATGATGTCGGACAATTTTGAAGTTGGAGTAGAAAACAAAATGGAGCTTTCGCCCTTCTGCGGTACTTCTGCTTACGTCACGCGTGACTTTTCCAAAGCGATTACATAATGCGCGGCGCATCGCAGAGCTAGTGCAAGATGAGCATTTGTGGTTAAAAAGTATATAAATGTTTTTATTTTTTTTTAAGAAAATGACCAATCGTTTCGCTACACAAGACCTTTATTCCTCAGCTGGGATCGTGTAGAGCCCTTTGAAGCTGCATTGAAACTTCTATTTGGACCTTCAGCCCGCTGTTCCCCAGTGAAGTCCACTATGTGGAGAAAAATCCTGGAATGTTTTCCTCAAAAACCTTAATTTCTTTTCGACTGAAGAGAGAAAGACATAAACATCTTGAATGACATAAGGGTGAGAAAATTATCAGGAAATTTGAATTCTGAAGTGGACTAATCCTTTAAATATAGTTTTAAATAAATATTTAATTCTGGAATTCTTTTGATTTTTTTGTAACTTTTGGCTCTCTTACATGTATTTTGTGGAAAAACATTAATATGGTTATGCTTTGGCTCAGTGTGACTGTGGTTCTTTCTCTTAACTAATAAAAAGAGAGAGAGATTATCCTACTGCTCATTAAACATTCACTACTAGGCTTAAGAGAGATAACCAGTTTATATGGAAAGGATCTCAAGCTGACTAGCTGAAGACTATTGAACTCTGTTAGAGAACTACATACGGCAATTTATTTGTTTAATAAAATACCTTACTCACCTGTTGAGTAATAAAAACGCCATATCCGTGCCACATTTACAACATTTCAAATCCTTCAGTTCTTGAAAAGCCAATGTTGATTCTTGTTTTATTACAAGCTCTGTCGCGTTCCCTTTTTAGATATGAACTTTTCTCTATTTACGGATATGACGAGACATGCACAGGAGAGTGACGTATGTACGCAATTTCCAGTGAAATCCATCCCGCCTGGTCTAAAATATAAACACTTATAACAGGCTTGCAATAGTGAATCATAACATTTACATTTATCTGGGTAAGACAAAAACACATTTTGGAAGAAAGATTGATGATGTATTAATTTTTTTTGTTAATTTTGAACAAAAAAAAGTTGCATGGTATACTTTTAAATTGACAGTTGATTCCTCCATTGTATTTCTTTTACATGGTTATTCCTTGTTCTTGATATTCTCTGGGCCACTAATCTAATAGCTAGTCTTCTTAGCCTCCTCTACAGAAAATCGGACATCTCCTGACCTGCGACGTCCCCCACCTCATGGGCTTGGAAGCTTCTTAGACTTTCCATCCAATCCACGAGTGGAAAAGCGAGAGGTCAAACAGGTATGACTTGCTCATTTGCCTCTGATTTGTGTAAGAGGCATTTGTATCGGATTCACAGAAACAGCCTAGAGTAGACTTGTGACCACATAGTGGCAGTATTGCATCAGTAAAGTGAGCCGATTTTTGCATTGCATAATCATTTAATTTCAACATAATCACTTGATTACTAAAAGCCAGTCCTTGTAATTAGACTGCTAAAAATGGACACGTGTGCATGTAAGTTGTTGTTCTAAATTGTTTGCTGCTGTACAAAAAGGGAGAGTTGCTGAGAGTTTTACTTATCAGTCTCACAATCACATCTCATCTGTTTAATTGGTGATAATGCATAATTAATATACTATGCTGCATGGTTATTATGCAACTTGCTCTTTTGAATGTTTATTTCAGGCCCTGCAGTCGATATATTAATCTATGTAATTCATCCCCAATGGTAGTATGGAGTTTTTTTTATTCTGTATATGATCAGTATTTCAGTTACCATACAATGATTCCATCATTAATCATGGCCAAGCAAAACACTTTTATCTGATTTATTCATGGACTGTGATGATTGTTCTTCTCGAAACTGTTAACAGAATACATGGTTATGAAGGTTATGGCAAAAAATGTATCATTTTCTTTCATCTGGATTATTTCCTGTTGTGACAAATGAGAATGCAAAAAAAAAAAAAATCAAAATTTAATCATGGCCTTTATCAGGGTTTTTTTTTTTTTCTTTCATCTGATTACTGCACTGATTAATGGCATCAGGATATTGGTTCTCTCACCCTATCCACATAAATCCAGAGGAAATGATGAGAAACATGGTTTATTTGAAAAACAGCTCATATTATTATTTTTTTTTTTTTTTGCTTGCAGGCAGTGAAAGGTGAATTAACAGGTCGGAGAGGATCTTTTAAAGTGACTGTTAATCAGATGGATCACGGATCAACTTCATATCAAGGCCGTCGAGGAAAGACAAGCAAACGAATCAAACAAGCTTAAAAAAAAATCAGTTTGCATATGTAGGAGACAACGAGTGTTGTAACCAATCAGTGTAACCAATTAGAAATTAGTTACCATGGAACCATATTTACTTTGTATGTAAGTATTAAGTATTTGATTATCACAATAAATTCATGAAAAAATGTAAACTGATGTCAAAAAGAAATTTTCTTGCATAACCACATCATCTTTAAAATGTTCAGTTTTGAGATTCTAGATTAGTTAGTCCTGGCAACTTATGTTTTTACATTAACTCATCAAAATAATTTAAACAATTTAAAAAAACTTTAATATAATTTATACAAGATTTAACTTGATAAATGATTAATCGTGAATAATATAATTATATATATATATATATATATATATATATATATATATATATATATATATATATATATATATATATATATACAATTTATATTATATATAAATTTAAATATTTTATAATATAAATATAATATATTTTTGTTAAATATATACATGCATGTGTGTGTATTTGTATATACATAATAAATATCTAATATGTAAACACAAACTTTTATTTTGGATGTGATTAATTGTTTGACAGCACTTTTTAAAATTTAAGTTGAAATGACTTGTACAACCAAGTTGATTATACTTAAAAAATGTGGTTAATTTTTTACAGTGTAAAAACATACAGTAATATAGTTTCTTGGTGTCCTGCCCATGTGGTAACACAAGATTGTTTATGTTATGATGCACTTACTGTACAGACCGTGACTGTGCTTTACAGAAGGCCTCTTTGTAACCAACCGTTTCAAATTTGCACTCATTGCTTCAGTGGACTTTCTGGCACTGGCTGTTACTCAAAGGTAAATGGACCCACATACTGTAATTTCCTCTGCTTGTTGCCGTTCTGCAAGAATGGTTTCTTGGCTGCTCTATGCCTCACATAACCACTTGAAAGAAAACAGCTGAAGCGTGTACAGTACGTGTGCCGAGTGACTCTCAAATGCTGAGAAAGCAGCTCACTGGATTTCCCTCTGCACCTTATGAAAGCTTTTCTGTTATGCAGTACATATTCATGTCTTGGATAAAATTTGAACTAAATAGTACATTTCTTTTAAGCTTTAATTTAATATTTAAATTAACATTCATTTCACTATTTCAAGTTGCCATTTTGCTAACTTCTAACAAAAAAGAAAAGTAAATAAAAAGAAAGATGGTGTTTTCCTTTTTCCTTTTTTTTTGTTTTGATCTTTCATTAAAAAAACACCCAATTCCAAAAAAGTTGGGACACTGTACAAATTGTGAATAAAAACAGAATGCAATGATGTGGAAGTTTCAAATTTCAATATTTTATTCAGAATACAACATAGATGACATATCAAATGTTTAAACTGAGAAAATGTATCATTTTAAGGGAAAAATAAGTTGATTTTACATTTCATGGCATTAGCACATCTCAAAAAAGTTGGGACAAGGCCATGTTTACCACTGTGTGGCATCCCCTCTTCTTTTTATAACAGTCTGCAAACGTCTGGGGACTGAGGAGACAAGTTGCTCAAATTTAGGAATAGGAATGTTGTCCCATTCTTGTCTAATACAGGCTTCTAGTTGCTCAACTGTCTTAGGTCTTCTTTGTCGCATCTTCCTCTTTATATGTGCCAAATGTTTTCTATGGGTGAAAGATCTGGACTGCAGGCTGGCCATTTCAGTACCCGTATCCTTCTTCTACGCAGCCATGATGCTGTAATTGATGCAGTATGTGGTCTGGCATTGTCATGTTGGAAAATGCAAGGTCTTTCCTGAAAGAGACGACGTCTGGATGGGAGCATATGTTGTTCTAGAACTTGGATATACCTTTCAGCATTGATGGTGCCTTTCCAGATGTGCAAGCTGCCCATGCCACATGCACTCATGCAACCCCATACCATCAGAGATGCAGGCTTCTGAACTGAGCGCTGATAACAACTTGGGTTGTCCTTGTCCTCTTTAGTCCGGATGACATGGCGTCCCAGTTTTCCAAAAAGAACTTCAAATTTTGATTCGTCTGACCACAGAACAGTTTTCCACTTTGCCACAGTCCATTTTAAATGAGCCTTGGCCCAGAGAAAACGCCTGTGCTTCTGGATTGTTTAGATATGGCTTCTTTTTTGACCTATGGAGTTTTAGCCGGCAACGGCGAATGGCACAGTGGATTGCGTTCACCAACAATGTTTTCTGGAAGTATTCCTGAGCCCATGTTGTGATTTCCATTACAGTAGCATTCCTGTATGTGATGCAGTGCCGTCTAAGGGGCCAGAAGATCACGGGCATTCAGTATGGTTTTCCGGCCTTGACCCTTACGCACAGAGATTGTTCCAGATTCTCTGAATCTTTGGATGATATTATGCACTGTAGATGATGATAACTTCAAACTCTTTGCAGTTTTTCTCTGAGAAACTCCTTTCTGATATTTCTCTTCTATTTTTCGCCGCAGCATTGGGGGAATTGGTGATCCTCTGCCCATCTTGACTTCTGGAGACACTGCCACTCTGAGAGGCTCTTTTTATACCCAATCATGTTGCCAATTGACCTAATTAGTTGCAAATTGGTCCTCCAGCTGTTCCTTATATGTACATTTAACTTTTCCGGCCTCTTATTGCTACCTATCCCAACTTTTTTGGAATGTGTAGCTCTCATGAAATCCAAAATGAGCCAATATTTGGCATGACATTTCAAAATGTCTCACTTTCAACATTTGATATGTTATCTATATTCTATTGTGAATAAAATATAAGTTTATGAGATTTGTAAATCATTACATTCCTTTTTTATTCACAATTTGTACAGTGTCCCAACTTTTTTGGAATCGGGTTTGTATTTGCAAATATATAACCTTTCATTGAAGTCAAAGAATTGAAAGTGGAGGTAAAATCACATTATGAAATAAAGTTTTGTGTAGTATTCTTGAAGCTAGAAGTCAGTACTGTTAGTGAAGTTCACATTTGTATTGTCAAAAAGATCATAGGTCTGTTCTGGTTCAAAACTGCATCGACAAACTGAATTCTATGGAGTTCATATAACTTAAATTTTGCTCTTCCCAAGGGCCAATCCGTGCACGTCTCTCACAAGGAACGTCATGGCAGTGATTGACAAGCCAGAGGGCCAATCGTTTATGCGATGATTGCGTAAACGATTGGCTGATGTTTTTAAGGCCCTACCTCGTGCACAGATGATGTATATTAATATTATTACTTTCAGTGCACCTAATAAATAGTCTTTTATCAGTTAGTAAAGACAGTTTCAAGTAATATTGCAAAAATGTATAAAACAAAACATCCTCTTTAGCAGCTTTAAGTAAAGATCATGTTACATGAAGAAATTTTGTACATTTCCTAACTTAAAAAATGTATTTTTGTGAGTGGATATGCATTGCTAAGGACTTCATTTGGACAACTTTAAAGGTGATTTTCTCAATATTTTTATTTTTTATTTTTTTTTTTTTTTGCATCCTCAGATTACAGATTTTCTAATAGTTGTATCTCGGACAAATATTGTCCTATCCTTAACAAACCATAGCTACATCAATGGAAAGCTTATTTATTCAGATTTCAGATGCTGTATAAATCTCATTTTCAAAAACTTGACCCTTATGACTGGTTTTGTGGTCCGGGATCACATACAATGTCACATAACCTAGTATATTTAATTAATATTTGAATGAATGTTTATTTTATTTTATTTTATTTTATTTTGTGTATAGAAGATTGCCATGGTAAATAGTTATTAAAAGGCTTACTTTTTTGACATAATCTTTCAGTGTTATTTAAAAAATAAATAGAATGTTGTTATTAAACACTACCATAAAGCTGCTTATTCTTGAAACAATAAGTAGGCCTACTGTTAAAATCCCTACACAAATAAAACTGGCTTAGTTAATGATTTGTTAATTTAATAATGAAGTGTATTACCCACTTTTTCAGCATTTTGTATCTATTGAATAGCCTTTCATAAAACTACGTCTAATTACTCTTTTGTGGGGTTCTGTTTTTTTCTCCCAAAAAATGCCTTGAGCTGTATTTCGCTGCTCTCCTCTGCTGCAGAGGTCGACTGCGCAGCTGCAGCGCGAGAGCTCGAGCCGCACTGACAACACAGCTCTGACAAAATGCCAATGGATAATTTCATATTTGCGCAATGCATCCTTTATTTTTTAGCCTTCGTCTTTGGCTTTATAGCGATAGTGCCTCTGTCGGAAAACACGGAGGATTTTCGTGGGAAATGTCTGCTTTTTACGCGGGGTATGTGGCAGAACGAGAACATCACGGTGTCTAAGCAGCGCTTCATCATTGAGGAATGGGGACCACAGTCATCCTGCAGCTTCATCACCGCCGTCGGCATCGCGTCCCTCATCCTGTCCGCCGTACAAGCCTGGAGGCTGCTGCTCTTCATCTGCAAAGGCCACGATGAGTGAGTGATCGTTCCTTTAGTCGTACTACTTGTGAATTTGATGTCTCACATATAGCCTACCCGTGCCAGTGCGGTGATTGGGATGTAGTTATGTCATATAGCAGCACAGAGGAGCTACTACTTTAGTAAAATATTTAGTTGTTTATATGGGAAAATTGTTCAATAACATAACACAAACTGATACAATCTGTGATTATGTGGTTTCATAGTTTCAAATAAGGTTGCATATGGCCTAATATAAAGTCTAATTGAACTGGTAATGATAATACAGAATGGTTTAGACAACAGGAATGAATTTGCATACTGATTATTGAGATTATATTAATTAATTATTGCTATCCGATTTTAGTCTGTCCAGCCTGACGTCAAAGGCCATGTGGTTTACTTTTAATAGACATGCTAGATATACTCTTTTAATAGTATATAACTAAATTATAGTACACTTAAAGGGGCTATAGCTATGTACAATGTAGAAACCCTTGTTATTAGCGACACCGGTGGCCGTTATGTGAACTGCAGCCAGCAACTTATTGCTTGTGCTTGCACTTGTGTACACCTAAGTAAGAGAATGAACGTGATTCAATGCCCCGATGTACTGACGACGAAGTTCTTTTTCGCTCTGTGCTTATAAGTAAAACTACGGAGCCCCTGAACGGACATGGTGGTGAGAAAAAATCTGAGATGGGAGGAAAAATAATAAGTCAATGCTTTTGCGTTCTCTCGCAAATGTTTTGCGTTCCCCCGAGAAACTTTGCGTTCGCCCGCAAAACGTTTTGCATTTCCCTGAGAAACTTTGCGTTCGCTCGCAAAACCTTTTGAGCTCTTTGCGAGGGAACGCAAAGTTTCCATTCCCTGCTTTTTTCCATTCCCGTTGTTGTGCAGAATTCTGTGGCCTACCGAATTTATTATGTAGGCCTACTCCTACTCCTAATCCCAATCCCAATCTTAACCCTACGCTCACTGCAGCGCCTACTAGGGTCACATATTCAGTGGGTCTCAGAATTCGGCACTACAACTACAAAAATGTTCTTCCGAGTCCTTCACATGAAATTCAGTCTACATCATAGACAAGTCGAAAAGGTCTCTTTTTTTTTTTTTTTTTAGCAGTAAAAAATCGATTAATACATGAAAATTCTTGCATACAGACCCTTTAATTCTCAGGATAAATCACTATGAAAAGCAATATGAGCTGCTGTAATTATTTTAGCTTTTTCCATTAAAATAAGAATGGAATTTTTGAAACCACCATTCCTAAAAGGCTCATTTAACCTCAAATTGCAAATTGTCATCATTAACATGTTCTAATCCCATATTATTTTGTTTTTATGTGTAACACAAAAATAGATATTTGGCAGAATGTCCGAGCTGCTTTTTCCCCCATATAATGGAAAATTACAAGTATATGGGGATTTATGGTAAAAGTACCATAGAAGTTGTCCATGCAGCTTGTTCACTGTACTCCAAAACTTTTATGTGAGGAACAGGCCAAAATATACATAAAGTATACTTTATACATATACATCAGAACACTTGAAATAGAAGTAAAATGGGGTATTTGAAGCTTTTTTTTTTTTTTTTTTTTTTTGGAGATAAATTGTCATTTTATGGAAAAGAGCAGCTCAACATTCTGCAAAATAACTTCTTTTGTGTTCCACAGAAGGAAAAAAAATACATTTAGAATGGCAGGAGTGTGTAATTAATGACTTTTATAAAATATCTCTCTTCTATTTATATAGCTCAATCTTCAATGCCTTCCTAAACCTGCTCATCAGCACATTCGTAGTGTTTGCTGTATTCCTGTCCAGCACAATAGTAAGTGTGGGTTTCAACCTATGGTGTGATGCCATCACAGAAGGAGGCAGTATGCCCAGCAGGTAAGCATGATGTTCAGATATCCCAAGTCAAACCAAAAAATGTTCATACATTTTTGATATATTTTTGCTAGTGGGTGCAGGACACTATAGTTCATTTATGTAAGTGAGGATAGCAAAATAAACTGTGACATATTATACCCAAAAATTCTTCATACAGTGGACTACCAGTAAAATTGATAAAGATAAAGTCACTTTGACCTGACCATGTTTTGCTTAAGTGTTATCTGACATAATTAAGATTATTTTTTTCTGACACAGTTTAACTCTGAGATCTTGTCATATTTTATTACCATTTTTTAAACTATAGTGAATAAACTGTAATAATGAATGAAATGTTCAAGGTGCCTGAATGAATTTTGGTTTGACTGTATGTAGATAAAACAACACTAAAACAATGTGAGATTGATGTTTTCAGACTGCCTTTATAGCTTGGAAAGAGCCACAATTAATTGTGTAGGCCTTTTTTTCTCTGTCAGAGAAGGGTTTAGTGACATTGAAATTAGCCAGGGGCTTTTTGGCTCAGTTCACTTCAGTGACTGTTAAAGTTTAGTCACGTTTCAGTGTCCATAAACTGCTACAGTATTTGAATATAAACCCCATGTTTGTCTAACAAGCCGCTTTGTTCTTGAAGTTTTTATGAACAGCATCCTCTCAATAAATGTTGATTCTTCAAGAGTCTGTGAATCATTCCTAATAATGACTACTCTTCATTTCTAGCTGTGAGGATCTCCAGGACACAGATCTTGAACTAGGGTTGGATAACTCGGCTTTTTATGACCAGTTTGCCATAGCACAGGTTGGTTAAGAATACAAACTGTGTATAATGACTACATGCGTGCTTTATATCAACAGGGTTCATTATGTTGGCTTAGGGGGATAGTTCATCTACAAACCCGATTCCAAAAAAGTTGGGACACTGTACAAATTGTGAATAAAAACAGAATGCAATGATGTGGAAGTTTCAAATTTCAATATTTTATTCAGAATACAACATAGATGACATATCAAATGTTTAAAATAAGTTGATTTTAAATTTCATGGCATCAACACATCTCAAAAAAGTTGGGACAAGGCCATGTTTACCACTGTGTGGCATCCCCTCTTCTTTTTATAACAGTCTGCAAACGTCTGGGGACTGAGGAGACAAGTTGCTCAAGTTTAGGAATAGGAATGTTGTCCCATTCTTGTCTAATACAGGCTTCTAGTTGCTCAACTGTCTTAGGTCTTCTTTGTCGCATCTTCCTCTTTATGATGCGCCAAATGTTTTCCATGGGTGAAAGATCTGGACTGCAGGCTGGCCATTTCAGTATCCGGATCCTTCTTTTACGCAGCCATGATGTTGTAATCGATGCAGTATGTGGTCTGGCATTGTCATGTTAGAAAATGCAAGGTCTTCCCTGAAAGAGACGACGTCTGGATGGGAGCATATGTTGTTCTAGAACTTGGATATACCTTTCAGCATTGATGGTGCCTTTCCAGATGTGTAAGCTGCCCATGCCACATGCACTCATGCAATCCCATACCATCAGAGATGCAGGCTTCTGAACTGAGAGCTGATAACAACTTGGGTTGTCCTTGTCTTCTTTAGTCCGGATGACATGGCGTCCCAGTTTTCCAAAAAGAACTTCAAATTTTGATTCGTCTGACCACAGAACAGTTTTCCACTTTGCCACAGTCCATTTTAAATGAGCCTTGGCCCAGAGAAAACGCCTGCGCTTCTGGATCATGTTTAGATATGGCTTCTTTTTTGACCTATAGAGTTTTAGCCGGCAACGGCGAATGGCACAGTGGATTGTGTTCACCGACAGTGTTTTCTGGAAGTATTCCTGAGCCCATGTTGTGATTTCCATTACAGTAGCATTCCTGTATGTGATGCAGTGCCGTCTAAGGGTCCGAAGATCATGGGCATCCAGTATGGTTTTCCAGCCTTGACCCTTACGCACAGAGATTGTTCCAGATTCTCTGAATCTTTGGATGATATTACGCACTGTAGATGATGATAACTTCAAACTCTTTGCAATTTTTCTCTGAGAAACTCCTTTCTGATATTGCTCCACTAATTTTCGCCGCAGCATTGGGGGAATTGGTGATCCTCTGCCCATCTTGACTTCTGAGAGACACTGCCACTCTGAGAGGCTCTTTTTATACCCAATCATGTTTCCAATTGACCTACAGTAATAAGTTGCAAATTGGTCCTCCAGCTGTTCCTTATATGTACATTTAACTTTTCCGGCCTCTTATTGCTACCTGTCCCAACTTTTTTGGAATGTGTAGCTCTCATGAATTCCAAAATGCGCCAATATTTGGCATGACATTTCAAAATGTCTCACTTTCAGCATTTGATATGTTATCTATATTCTATTGTGAATAAAATATAAGTTTATGAGATTTGTAAATTATTGCATTCCTTTTTTATTCACAATTTGTACAGTGTCCCAACTTTTTTGGAATCGGGTTTGTAAAACATTTACACTTGGATCACTTGTGTGACATTTTGTTCTTCCAAAAGAAGATATTTTCAAAACTTGAGATATACTGAGATATTTCTCAAAATATCCTTTTTTATGATTCACAGAAGAAATAAAATCATACAGATTTAGAATGAAATGTGAGTAAATTATGACAAAATGTTCATTTTTGTGGGTGAACTATCCATTTAACAAACTTCTGTAGTATACACTTAGATATCTGCAAACACTAGAAAACAGACTAAATCACTCCAATAGAGTGATGCAGTGATGACATAATTATTACAGGCCAGTCCGTTTATTTATTTATTTTTATTTATTTTTTGCATCACCCTGGTTCCCTCGACAAATTCCAAATAGGATTTTTTGATTGGCTTTTGGATTATTGCAGAAATCCAAAACTCACTTTAAACTGTGACTTATAAAAGTTTGTGATTCTTACAAATGTTGTTAATCATGATAATCTTCACAAAAGGACAGCTTTTATAAATGTTGAAGCCTAAATGCAATTGCCAGAAGTAAAAAGCTAAACGTAGGCTATAAACAAACTACCCCACGGTTTCAACTTCACAATCTGCTCTTTCAGACATTATTTAAAAAACATTTTCCCTGAAAGATTGAGTAAGAATAGTTGCAAGAGTGCAATTATAAACACAATGAGACTCCATGATGAGTTTATCTGTTCGGCATGATGGCGATGTTTAATTTCACTGACAACTTCTGTAGTCCCATTTAACCACTTGTTATCAACTGCCTTTTAAAGACAAGGAAAAGCTTTTTAAAAAAGTCACAATTTTATGTCTTAGAATAAAACATGAAAATATGTTAACCTCAGGTATTTAGAGGTGCTGTAGAACGTCTTTTTAAAAGATGTAATATAAGTCTATGGTGTCCCCTGAATGTGTCTGTGAAGTTTTAGCTCAAAATACCCCATAGATTTTTTTAATTCATTTTTTTAACTGCCTATTTTGGGGCATTATTAAATATGCGCCGATTCAGGCTGCGGCCCCTTTAAATTCTCGTGCTCTCCGCCCCCGGAGCTCGCTCTTGCCTTAAACAGCATAAAGTTCACACAGCTAATATAACCCTCAAAATGGATCTTTACAAAGTGTTCGTCATGCAACATGTCTAATCGTGTAAGTATTGTATTTATTTGGATGTTTACATTTGATTCTGAATGAGTTTGATGGTGCTCCGTGGCTAAAGCTAACATTACACACTGTTGGAGAGATTTATAAAGAATGAAGTTGTGTTTATGAATTATACAGACTGCAAGTGTTTAAAAAGTGAAAATAATGACGGCTCTTGTCTCCGTGAATACAGTAAGAAACGATGGTAACGTTTAACCACATTTAACACTACATTAGCAACATGCTAACGAAACATTTAGAAAGACAATTTACAAATATCACTAAAAATATCATGATATCATGGATCATGTCAGTTATTATTGCTCCATCTGCCATTTTTCGCTATTGTTCTTGCTTGCTTACCTAGTCTGATGATTCAGCTGTACACATCCAGACGTCCTGCCCTTGTCTAATGCTTGAACATGGGCTGGCATATGCAAATATGTTACGTAACAGTCGGTGTTATGTTGAGATTCGCCTGTTCTTCTGAGGTCTTTTAAACAAATGAGATTTATATAAGAAGGAAAAAACAATAGAGTTTGAGACTCACTGTATGTCATTTCCATGTACTGAACTCTTGTTATTTAACTATGCCAAGATAAATTCAATTTTTAATTCTAGGGCACCTTTAACCAGAATCCCATTAAAAAAAAACACTGACTTCAGGACGATGGAACCGGAAGTGCTAAAATGCTAACCTGTTTTCATGTTTTGGCCTGCAAAATTATGTTATCCTTACAGCACTCTATTGACCTTTAAACTGTTGTAGACTTCCAGATAAGGCAAAGTTTGTCTTGATAAATTTAGCTTTTCACACTGCTTATGACCAATCATGAATATAACAGTCAGGCATCTTCTGCTTCCTCTAGTTTGGATTGTGGGCGGCCTGGCTGACTTGGCTGGGTATCACAGTCATGGCCTTTCTGAAGGTCTACCATAACTACCGTCAAGAGGATCTGGTCGACAGCTTGATCCACGAGAAAGAGTTCCTACTCGGACGCTCGTCACGCCGCTGCTCTGATGTGGTAGATGAGAAAAGTGGCATGATATGATCCACTCAACATTTTGCAACGCAACAAATATAGAAATTTTCCATTGGCATACTGTCAAGTAAAATGTATTCATAAGCTTCTAAATTTGGCTCATTAGTTGGTGTTTCTCAAATTTTGATTGACCTCAGTTGAGCTTAACTGAGCCAAATGCTTCTGAATAACATTTTATTTGACATTCTACGATGACTGAGAATAGACATTCATGTGCATTCTGGACTGGAGATCATTTACCCACAACATTTGATGATGTTGAGCTTAAAACACAAGACAAAATTAACAGTGAACATGACTAACGTAAAAGGACAATTTGCTCAAAAATGAAAAAATGTGTCATCAGTTACTCCCCGTCATGTTGTTCCAAATCCATAAGATATTTTTAATGAAACCTGTCCCTCCAGTGAAAGTTCATGACAACATTGTAAAAAATAATCCATATGAATCAAGTGATTAATACAAGTCTTTTGAAGAGACATTATTGCTTTATTTGATGAACAGATTTAATTTAGGCTTTTATTCACATATAAACATTCATCAACGCACATTCATAGAGCACATCAAAAAAGTAAACGGAAGCTCAAAATGAGAACCAATGAACCATATTTGATGTGATAAATCTAAATTAAATCTATTAATCATACAAAGCAATCATGTCTTGGATTAAATGGCTCAATTACTTTTAATTACTAAGTTTTTTTGGCATGGATTTTCAATGGAGTGACAGAAATCTCTTCATTTGTGTTTCAACATGAACAAAAGTGTTATGGATTTGGAATGACACGGTGCATAAACAATGACATAATTTTCATTTTTCGGAGGAAATATCACTTGGAAGTGATAAGGAAGTGTGCTTAAATAAATGTTCTTATAAATCCTGTGTGACATACAATCAAAGTTTTATTGACAATTATGTTTTTACTCAACCAAATGCTTTCCTTCTAAAGCCTATTTAAAGCAGTTCTAGATATGAGCAACAGCTTCCAGTCAGTCTCTATTCCATCAGTGATATACATTAGCTGATTTAGTACATTGTATCTCAGGCAATACTTGATTTAATACTATTTGAAGTGTGTGTGATCCATTTCTGGTTTTATTTACTTAAAGATCATTCCCTTCCAGTACTGCCTCTATGTGTAAGACATATAATCATGTATATGACTGTATTAGTATCTTTCCTATGTAAAGGGATTTAAAACATGCTTGCATGTACATATATGTTATAAAAAATAAACAGGCAGACAACAAGGAAGGCTCTATAAAGATATTGAAGTGACTAATCTGTCTTCAGAATATGACGTCACACTCTGATGAAATATGAGATTTGGAGGGATAATTTAATGATTTGCTTCATACAGTTTACTTGCTTTCCTATTAAGATCTAAGTTTATGCCATTACACTCCATTATATTTCACTATGTTTTGAATTATTGTTGCGCATGCTGTAATCAATTTTGATGTATGCCTTTTATTTTTGGTTTAAGCATCTTGCAAATAGGATTATAGTTTAGTTTTGCAAGTTAATGGTGTGTGAGCATGAGTCGTGATTCACTGTAACTCTGTAACACACTCAGGCCCACAGACATTGTTTTGTGCATCATTTTATTTATTGTGTCATAGTGTGAACACATCTCCATCATTATAGGCCTATATTTGTTTTAGGGCTTTTATTTAATAAAAGCAGTAATAGCAGTATAAACAGCAATGATGATGGAAATACAAAGCAATTTGTGATTTTTCTGATCATGAAAATAAAATTCAGTCTTTAAACTAGTGACCATGTAAAGCTCTTTTTGGTTTTGAATATTAAAATTTTTGAAACAAAAGAAAGATCAAAGAAAAGCAGTGAATATAGGGTCAAAAAGCACCTCTATTGAAATATGCAGTACAGAAAGAGCATGTACTGGTCCTGGGGCGTTTTTATTGCTTCAGCGATTGACTGGCCCAACAGTACAAAATATTTTCCCTTTTGTCATCTGAATTTCCCTCAAACAGGTACATTAAAGGAACAGTTCACCCAAAAATGAAAATTCTGTCATCATTTACTCACCCTCAAGTTGTTCCAAACCTGTATGAGTTTCTGTCTTCTGTTGAACATAAAAGAAGATATTTTAAAGAATGTTGGTATTCAAACAGTTGATGGTAGCCATTGACTTCTGTAGTAGTAAAAAAAATATATACTATGGAAGTAAATGGCTACTGTCAACTGTCTGGTTACCAACATTTGTCAAAATATTTTCTTTTGTGTTCAGCAGAAAAAAGAAACTCCTACAGGTTTGGAACAACATGAGAGTGAGTAAATGATGACAGAATTTTCATTTTTGGGTGAACTATCCCTTTAAGCAAGTATGCTAATTAACTGTTGCATAAATTTATTAATTAGACATATACTGCACATATAAATAGCAAATACATCATGTAAATGACCCCCATATAATAAAACATTTTATTTCTGACATATTCAGGAGCTTCTATCCAAGTAACTCACAGTGTTTTAATGCAGGCCAAAGCAGATTTGTGCACCTTTAACTCATTTCTCTTTATCACTTGCAGTGATGAATTTAATCCAATTCTATTTAAATCAATATGATTAAAAAAAAAAAAAAAAAAAATCAAATTTTTGGGATTGGTAAGCTTTTTTAATGTTTTCAAAAGAAAGCTTTTATATGCACCACAGATGCATTTATTTGATCAAAAACACAATGAAAATTACGGAAGAGGATTAGGGCCAAGCAATAATAAAAAAATAAAACCATCTCGAGATTAAAGTTGTTAAATTTAGAGAAAAAACTCGTTAAATTTCGAGAAAAAAGTCGAGATAAAATGTTGAGAATAAACTCGTTAAATTACGAGAAAAAACTTGTTAAATTTCGAGAAAAAAGTCGAGAGAAAATGTTGAGAATAAAGTCATTAAATTACGAGAACAAATTCGATAAATTATGAGAAAAATGTCGTTAAATTTAGAGAAAAAAGTCGAGAGAAAATGTTGAGAATAAATTCATTAAATTATGAGAATAAACTCATTAAATTACGAGAAAAATGTCGTTCAATTTTGAGAAAAAAGTCGAGATAAAATGTTGAGAATAAACTCGTTAAATTACGAGAAAAAACTCGTTAAATTTCGAGAAAAAAGTCGAGATAAAATGTTGAGAATAAACTCGTTAAATTATGAGAATAAACTCATTAAATTACGAGAAAAATGTCGTTCAATTTTGAGAAAAAAGTCGAGATAAAATGTTGAGAATAAACTCATTAAATTACGAGAAAAAACTCGTTAAATTTCGAGAAAAAAGTTGAGAGAAAATGTTCAGAATAAAGTCATTAAATTACGAGAACAAATTCGTTAAATTGAGAAAAATGTCGTTACATTTTGAGAAAAAAGTCGAGATAAAATGTTGAGAATAAACTCGTTAAATTATGAGTTAATTCTCAACATTTTATCTCGACTTTTTTCTCGAAATTTAACAAGATTTTTCTCATAATTTAACGAATTTGTTCTCGTAATTTAACGACTTTTTTCTCGTAATTTAATGAGTTTATTCTCAGCATTTTATTTCGACTTTTTTCTCGAAATTTAACAACTTTAATCTCGAGATGGGTTTAATTTTTTATTATTGCTTGGCCCTAATCCTCTTCCGTAGAAAATAGTAATATGAATAATTATTACAAATAATTAATTTTAAAATGTAATTTATTTCTGTGATGACAGAGCTGAATTTTCAGCATCATTACTCTATTTTTCAGTGTCACATAATCCTTCAGAAATCTTTCTAATATGCTGATTTGGTGCTCAAGTAACATATCTTATTATCAAACAGTTGTGCTGTTTATTTCAGTGGAAACCATCTTTAGTGTCACTTTTGATCAATTTAATGCATCCATTGTGAAAAAAGTATTTAAAAAAATCTTACTGACCCCAAACTATAGTGTTTGTGTGTGTGCACACACAATAAAAGTGACTGTCATTCTGCCTGATATCTCCTTATTTACTCTAACAATACACGCCAACCTCTGTGCTAATGGAGAAAATATTAAGTATGAGAGCTTATTTTTGACACTAGAACCCAAAGACTGATGTAATTTGATCAAAAACTAGAAAATAGAGACTGAACAGCTGTGGCTATAAAGGAATATTAAAAGACTAAAAGTATAAAACTTAAGTGGAATAGTAAAAAAAAAAAAAAAAAGATAGAAAAAGAAAATTCTTATACAAAACAGAGTAAAACAAATCAATGGCCCATTATTAGGCTTAGGCCAAGACGCTGGTACAGGTTCATGTAAAATATAAACTCAAATAAACCTTTCAATTATCTAAAATGGCATTCTTTCATTTGCCAGTTAAATCTGGCAGTGCATGAGACAAAATATGGCCAACTCGTCCTTGAACAGTCTTGTATCTCTTTTCGGAGAATCTGTGGCAGATGGAAACATTTGTGCTTAACAGCGTTGCCCTTTGTTTCAACTCGTAGTTAAATGCTAAAGGTGTCGTCATTGTGCCAGTTCTTCTCTTTTCACATGTACATTGAAATATATTCTTTAACAATGATTAGTGTCATTCTGTTTATACATGTTGATAAATGCATAAAACGCATATTTGTACTCTAAACCTATTTGATTATTAGTAAAATAAATAGCATTGTCTTGCATTCCACAGACACATTCAACCACATTATGTACAGCAAGTGCATTAAAAATAAAATAATTAAATAAATGAAATATTTTCTGACATTAAAAAGCTGTGATACATACAGTAGATTCATAAAGAATATAGTGTGCACATTCTGTAGAGCCCGACTGATTGTGGGTCTGATCCAATGGCATAAGAGTGTTCAAAAAATAATCTAGAACAGTTTAACTGGGGTTATACTCTTTGTATTCATGTTGGTTTCATATGGTTTGGAAACTTTTGTAACATTGTCAAGAAAAGTTTATATTGACTGACATTAAAATGATCATGTGGTGTAACCATCAAGTAAAAAAAAAAATACACATTTTCCTTATATCAGTGTACAACATTTTAATCCTCACTTCCAAAAAAAAAAAAAAAAAAACATTTCAATATATTGTTCTTTTTTCTTTTTTTTTTATATTCAAATGAAGTATTTATTCATTGAGGTTTTGGGGATTGTGCTACATGACATTTTTTAAAACTGAACTAAAAACAAAAGGTGTGTATCAATAATATCATTGACCTAATATTTAATTAAAACAAAATGATCAAAATATTAAGATTTTTTTTAGAAGCTGGCATGAAAATAAATCCATTCTTGAAATAGTTAGAGCATACATAGAGCACAATTCAATCATGTCTTTGTGTAATACAAGAAATTAAGTGCAACAAGTTCCTAAATTCACTCTTTGAATCAAAAAGCCCTTATTGATATTTATATTTTATGACAAAATAGTGAGGAAGAAGCAAAAAACACTAGCCATGCATTTAAACATTCTATAAGTACATGCGATATGCGTGTGTTTATAAGTGTTATCGGCATTAACCTTAAACGCATACTTTGGGTCTTTAGTGACCCGGGACGTCATTCACTACCCTACCCCTCATTCATTTTTTTTTAAGTTAGACATCAACCTTCTTAGTGTTCCTCAATATATTAATTATAAACAACATAACAAGAATCTGTTTTCTAATACATTTTTTGTAAAAAGTGTATAGGGTCGCTAGTGACCCGAGGTATGTAATAGTGTATTTTTTTTTCTTCTGCGCAACAATAATTGAATCTCTGATTACTCAATAAGTGCAATTCATCTTTATTCCTCAAGGTAGCAATGTTTGATATGTAATGATGATGTAAAAACAAAGAATATGCAAGTATCGTCAGCAAAGCTTGAAATGGCTCAGTGATTTACTGTAGAGCAAGTACTGTACGCAATCAAATATTAGTCTCACTTGATTGTGAAAGAAGCTGTCAGCAATCAAAATACTGATTTTGAAGACGTTGAAACAAATTGAGAATATGGTCGTGAATATGAGACAGATGCTGAATGTACTGGGAAAATGAGCTCTGATGATGACAGTAATGATGATAAAAAGCATCTACTCAAATTGAACCCTTCCAAGTTCAAAAAAAGGTAATGAAATATGCTTTATTTTATTATTATTATTTATTTATTTTTGTAATTGTTATAAACATATCAGGAGAGTTTTATGCTATTGCGGCAGTTAGACATCCATTCATGTAAGATATAGTTTTGGGTCGCTAAAGACCCGAATATGTAATAAAGATTGCTGAAATATTCATGCATTTAAGGTTTAAAATGTATCTATTTGTGACAATGAGCATGGCATTATGCATGTACTCACTGTTACATGTTGCTCTTTTCAATATTGCTTATTAAAGTTCAATATAGGTATTCAGTATATCTCGCATGATAATACTGACCTATCAATATATCAGTCGGGCTCTAGCTGTGATAGACGAAATTCATTCATTCATGTTCTGTTTTGACAATCCTGTATATTCTGATTGATAAAGGTTTAATTACTATTGCTGCACAAGTATTACTTGGAAAAGGACCAACAGATGCTTTAAAACATATCGCCCAGAACCGCTATACAAGGACAAATAGCTACATATACACATTTCTGATTATATATACGACTCAGTATAATGAGGTTGTGGCAATAGATATGCCACCATAAAGGGCAAAAAGCACACCATCACTTAATGGTGTGGAAAAGCACATGGCCTTTAATCAACTACAAAATAAACGAGGCGGATGTTGAACATCCTCAAAGACTTTGACTGGTGACCAGTCTGATTATAACAGTGAAAATAAAGCAATAAAAATCAAAGACCCTTATCTTGTATTTCTTCCACAGTCCTTTAAAATCATCCTGACCTTTCGTGGGGGGGTTTTCTGCTTGTTGCTGCCATCTGTGGTCAGTTATGGTCATTGCATGGTCAGCCAGATCCAGCAGGCCCAAACAATCTGTTTGAATTGAAGCAGGTACACAGCTAGTGCCGTCTGCAGCTCCTCACAGGCACGCTGGGGTCTTCGGCGGTCCGTGCAGTACAATGCTAGACCGAGCGCAGACAGCAGCAGGAACAGGCAGGTGAGCAAGGCCAAGTGCAAATGGCTCTGGGGGGTGTCGTACACTGGAGCACAAAAATCCAAAAAGATTTGGGTTAAAATGCTAAATTTGTTGGGCAGCACAACTGCTTAAAACAGTAATTCTTTAAAGGTGTTGTAAGTAGGGCTGGGCGATATATCGAATGCTTTTGTCACGCGCATTTCGTCAGTAAAGCCGGTTCCCTGATTGCCGCTAAATCGCCATCACCTGCTTTCAAATGAAGCGGCATTTAATAGACAGAGCCGTAGTTCACTGATAAGCCACGCAATATCGCGTTCAATATCGACGGCGATTCATATTGATATTGAACGCGATATTGCGTGGCTTATCAGTGAACTACGGCTCTGTCTATTAAATGCCACTCCATTTGAAAGCAGGTGATGGCGATTTAGCGGCAATCAGGGAACCGGCTTTACTGACGAAATGCGCGTGACAAAAGCATTCGATATATCGCCCAGCCCTAGTTGTAAGCATTTTAGCTAGTTAGCTGTTAGCTTGTCTTAGAGGCTATTTTGCTAACACTGCTTCAGACAACACTGAAATGACATGCTGCTTCTTTCCTGCTTCATCTCTGATTCGTAAATACAAGTTGTTCAGTCAGAAATTAGACAAATGAACCTCTCAAGTTGTATTTACGACTGGGAAACTGAGATCATTTTCATTCCTGAATTTCCTAGTTGGGCGGGTCATAAACTTTAAACATGGCTGAGGAGAGAAGAAATTGCTGTACTGACTGTTAAGTTTTATTAGTTTTCCCAGAAAATTCTACATTTCTTTCTCTTGCAGTTACAGTAAGTGATCAGCCACAACATTAAAATCAGTGATAGATGAAGTGAATAACATTGATGAGATGGAAGCAGGATGCACTATGGGAGGCAGACCGACAGAGGCAGTGTTATGCTCTGAGCAATGTTCTGCTGGGAAACCTTTGGTCCTGGCATTCATATGGATGTCACTTTGACACTTTGACACGTACCATCTACCTAAAGATTATTGCAGACCAGGTGTTCCCAACAGTGTTGGCACTGGCCTCATTCAGCAGGATTATACACCCTGAGGCCAGCAAATGAGAGCTGTGCAGGTAAACCTCACTTCCCTGATCTCAAGAGGCGCACTAGCGACTGACGCTAGAGACTGCTGTCTTTAGCGTCTTTGTTAGCACGCCTGCCTCCCATGCCAGAGATGCCGGTTCGAATCCCACTCGGAGTGGGTCGAGTAGGAATTGGTTACACTACATTGAAAATATTGTTCAGGAATGGTTTGAGGAACATGATAAATAGGTTCAAGGTGTTGCCTTGGCCTCCAAATTCCCCAGATCCCGATACAATTGAGCATCTATGGGATGTGCTGGACCAACAAATCCGAATCATGGAGGCCCCATCTAGCAACTTGTAGGACTTAAAGGATCTGCTGCTAATATCTTGGTGCCAGATAACATAGGACTTGTTCAGAGCTGTTTTGGCAGCACGAAGGGGACCTATACGATATTAGGCAGGTGTTTTTAATGTTGTGGCTGATCAGTGTATATTTACATAAATAAATAGCCATTTGGTTCTTATTGTACTTTACACTGTGAAAACAACTTTTACTTGACTGCAATTCCAGATTTTTCAGCAAGCTGACTATCTACACAAATGTATAGTGCAGGTAATGTTTATATGGTTGTCTACGGATGGGGTGCTACATTTTATTCAAAATATGCTGGATATTGATAAAATAGCTTCATTACATTTTGGCTTTAACAAGATTTCCCCAAGAAATAGGCAAGAATGAACCTCCATGATTAGTAGCTCGTAATTATGATTTCAGAAGTGGGAAGTGGGAAATTTCTGAAAGCATGTGGGCAGCATTATTCACTGGCTAAATCTGGGGGAATTCCACAACACAGCTAACAGCACTCTTAACCAAAAATAATTAAAAAGGGGGTTTTTCTTTGGGATTTACATGCATGGTATACATACCTCAATGTCATGTTTATATAGACAAAGGCAAACAAATTGTAGCACAGTTCATGTAAATTCTTAAAACCACATCAAAGAGCTACTTATAAACTTTTAGGCTGTTCTAAGTCCCAGATTGCATGCAAGAAAATGTCATGCATATTTTCATGCATTTTTGAGATCTACCACAGTGTTCAACACTTTTCTTATCTATTTTCTTACCTCCTAAACAGTCATAGTACGGAATGTCTGGAAAGCCAACATAAAAATTAATAATGAGGTTTAGGTTTAAGTTCAAGTTAGTCAAGGTCTTTGTAAAGCTCATAAACATTCATATAACTAAAGGTGTGGTCACATTTACCGTTGTTCTGTGAATTATGGTGGGCGAATTCCAGTCATTATAATAGAAGTTTGAAATTTGCTGCATTGGCCAACAGAAAGCTGCTAGTTTTGATAGTGATTTCTGAGTGAGCTGCGCTTCATACATTGCTACACTTTTGCCAATGGACATTTGCTTGTAAAATGTTTGGTAATGTGACCGCACCTTCATTCTCATAGCAGGAGTGTCCAAATTCTGTCCTGGAGGGCCACTGTCCTGCAGAGTTTAGCTCCAACCTCAACACACCTTCCAAGAAGTTTCTAGTATGCATAGTAAGACCTTGATTAGCTGGTTCAAGTGTGTTTAACTGGGGTTACTTAAACTTTCTGGGGTGTTAAACTTTGCAGGGCAGTAGCCCTCAAGGAGTAGGATTGGAGACCCCCGCTACTTGTTAATTTCTGGACTTGTGATGCAGCCTGAATCAAAATCACAACGTGTTCGTTCGTTTGCCCCCTGTCTGAGCCTGATTTCTCCCAGGGTTTTTTTCTCCATTCTGTCACCTGATGGAGTTTGGGTTCCTTGCCACTTTTGCCTCTGGCTTGCTTAGTCGGGGACACTTAATATTCAATAATATTATTGATTTATCTGCACTGATACTATCGGATGAGAACTGAACTGAGCTGGACGAAGAAAACACTGTTTTCTGCAGAACTGCTTTATAGATTAAATGAACTAATTGAATAACTGATGATCTTTACATAGGAACTGAATCAACACTGAACTGACTTTAACTGAACAATGACACTATTTTCTTTTAGAGCTGCTGTACAGCCGGAATGCACTCTGTTTGCATCATTGAATCATTTTCCTATCACTGTAAAGCTGCTTTGAAACAATCCGTGTTGTATAAAGTGCTTTATAAATAAAGGTGACTTGACTCTAGAATATGGAGACAGGAAGCATGAACTTCATTCATATTTTGCAATAAGGCCTTTTGACAAGACAAGAGCTCTTGAAAGAAAGACAAAATGCACTAAAGCATCCAAACAGAACTGCACAGGCTCCCTGAATTACCTTCCTTAAATTCCTTAAATTAAATTCTTTGTTTCATTAACATAACAGTCTTGTTGGCACAGATTGCACACTGCCTAATTTGCATGTAAATTACAGAGTAAATCACTTGGGCATGTTTGTGCATCCCTTCTTTTCTTTTTTTCCAGAATAAGGGGATTCATTTACCTCAGCTCTCAGTAAGAAAAATCTTTTACAGCCAACTTCAACATGTTTAATTTACTTTACTATTTTTTTGTGCCAGCACTTTAAAGAATAGTTCAAAGAGACTCTGGAGATTTTAGGGACTGCTAGAGCAGATTTGTTTGAACTCTCTCACCATGAACAGTGATCTCCGGCTCTCTGAAGCGAACCCGCCTCTCGTTTTTTCGCCTACGTGATGAGTCTGACTCAACATTGCTCACGTTGGACCTTTTCAGGATAGAGGTGGGCAGTTTTTCATTTATGACCTGAAATCAGAAAAGACAAAACAATTGACTTCCAGAATGTTTGATAGACACAACATTAAAGGTGCCATCGAACTGAAAATTGAATTTACTCGGCATAGTTGAATAACAAGAGTTCAGTACATGGAAATGACATACAGTGAGTCTCAAACTCCATTGTTTCCTCCTTCTTATATAAATCTCATTTGTTTAAAAGACCTCCAAAGAACAGGCGAATCTCAACATAACACCGACTGTTACATAACAGTCGGGGTGGACGCCCCAATATTTGCATATGCCAGCCTATGTTCCCAACATTATGAAAGGCATTACACAAGGGCAGCCAGTATTAACGTCTGGATGTGCACAGCTGAATCATCAGACTAGGTAAGCAAGCAAGAACAATAGCGAAAAATGGCAGATGGAGCGATAATAACTGACATGATCCATGATATCATGATATTTTAGTGATATTTGGAAATTGTCTTTCTAAATGTTTCGTTAGCATGTTGCTTAATGTACTGTTAAATGTGGTTAAAGTTACCATCGTTTATTACTGTATTCACGGAGACAAGAGCCATCGCTATTTTCATTTTTAAACACTTGCAGTCTGTATAATTCATAAACACAACTTCATTCTTTATAAATCTCTCCAACAGTGTAGCATTAGCCATTAGCCACGGAGCATACTATCAAACTCATTCAGAATCAAATGTAAACATCCAAATAAACACTGTACTTACGCGATTAGACATACTGCATGACGAACACTTTGCAAAGATCCATTTTGAGGGTTATATTAGCTGTGTGAACTTTGTTTATGCAATGATAGAGTCGAGAGCTCTGAGGGGGACGGAGAGCGCGAGCAATTAAAGGGGTAGCAGCCCTGAATCGGCACATTTCTAATTATGCCCCAAAATAGGCAGTTAAAAAAATTATTTAAAAAAAATCTATGGGGTATTTTGAGCTGAAACTTCACAGACACATTCAGGGGACACCTTAGACTTATATTACATCTTGTAAAAAAACGTTCGATGGCACCTTTAACAGTAAGGTTGCAAATTGCAATACAGAGAAGCTACGGTAGCCAACACAGGACAAAGATGTCGCCGTCTGAGACAGCAGAGAGTAGCCAGTCAAGAAAACGCACTCTGTAGAGCAGCTTGTCTGTTTAGGGCTACTGTAGAAACATGCCGGAATTCCAAAATGGAATTTATAAATTGAGGGAATGACTTAGTAAGTAAAGCGTGCCCACGATTTAGCCTACTATTTTTTTCCTGCGTGAAATGTGCGGGGCGCCATAATTTACACATTGCACCTTTAAGACTAAACATTTTTTTTTTTTCCAAAAAATACATAGAAAATGCTTTTTATTCTGCATGACTTGAATCCACTGATGAGTAAGTTTTTCATTTGGATTTTTTTTTTTGGAGGCAAAAAGTCAAAAATGTCAGTATGATACAACTGTCCTGATATCAGATGAAGAAGAAGAAGAAGAATCTGATCATATCAGACAATTTGACCTTTTTATGACAAGCTATGGATACCTCATGTTGTAATTATTAATTATTAAAATACTTTTACTTTGATATATTGTAAAATGTATTTGAAATGAATGAATGTGTAAACTCAAAGTGTAAGGAATATGTTATAAATTGACGTTAGGAGATGATCCAATCGGAACGCTGTGCGACAGGGGAGGGAGACTATATAAGGGAAACGCCAACGCGCAGACGGCAGCCGGCCCATTTGTGTGAACTTGAGCTTTTTGTTTTTTTGTATCTTGTGTTCCTTTTCTTACCTTCTCGGTTGTTTTTTTTTCTTTTTCTTCTAGAGTTATGTTAGTGTGCTTTGATTACCATGTAAACCTTGATTTTCTGAGTTCCCCTATTGTTTCCCCATTTGTGAATGTTTGAAAGCTTTACAAAAGTGTTGAGCTGAATGGAGGAGAAGGGTTAGATAAGCATGTCACGTGACCTACACGGTGCACACACATAGTTTGATTTTTGTCTAGATACATTAGGTTAGGGATCTGTGCCACCTGTTGTAATTTTGGTTTGCTAGTCAGTGTAGAAAAGATACGACATCTCGGACATTGAAGATTTTTCTTTCTTTATTTCTTTTGTATTAGTTAGATTTAGAGTATAAATGGATTAGAAAGATTACTTTTTGTTTTATTGTTTTCTTTCATTTGGCACGGTCTAGTATCCCTTTGTTTCTCCTCAGTTCTTAAATATCGTGAGTTTCTGTTTTGCTCTGTAAAATTGTTTATTCTTTTCTTTTCTCCTTTCTTTGTAAATAATCTCAACTTTAATACTTTATGCATAATTTATAATAAATTACGAGTTCACTTGTATTTCGCATCGCCGTCTCCATTTATCTCTCATCTCATTTCCCGGTATTTTAGAATGACAGCGACCTCGACTGGCCTAATGTTCCCCTTCTTCCCTATAGATAAACTACAGCCAAGGAAGGGTCGTAACAGCCGTTTATAGTGTCATTAAATTTAAACTTCCTGACATTATAAAAGTTTTTCAAAAGCATATGAAACCAACATGAATACAAAGAGCACATTTACTTCAGGAACTTAGCATGTGTTTTAAACGAGATATTTTCCCATTTCTTTATCATGGACACTCTTATTTGTCGATGACCATAGGATTACCTTAGTTTTAAGAGTTTCCTGTTGTTTGTATGGCTCTTTTCTGTGTCGTAACTCAGAGTGTCTGTCCTTATGGCTATGAGAGATGCCACTCAGAGCATCGCTAAATGACTCCGTGGCCGAGAACCTCTTGGAAAGAGTCGACACACACTCTCCCAATGAATCTGTAAAAAGAAACACAAAGAGCACTTTACAAACTGCAAAACAACCTATTTGACATTTAATCAGCAAAATAAGCAACACATATATTTGTTTCTAGTTTAGAAGAGAATAATTTAGCATTGAAACTATGACATAGTGCCACGCAGGTGATATGTTGTGGCGAAAGCATTTTCTCGCAAAAAGCTGACTCGGCAGCGGAGTTTGACGTTCGTGACATATTGCTGCCCTATACAATACATTTTTCATCATGCAGGAAAAAGGCAATGACCTGTCCCTCCAGAAAACTATGCATTTCTGCTTACTAAAATGCCTTGGCCTCAAACTGTCAAATACACAACACAGCTTTTTCAGCCAGAGATCTACAACGCCATCAGCTGTGGACAGAAAGTGCATGCTTATAATAAATGTTTACTCATTCGGTTGATTACCCTCTGCAGTTTTTTAATCGTACAGAACAGTGTGTACAGTAGACTTAGATGTAATGCAATTTCCTTGAATAGTAAATGGCTCTATATGCGTAAAGTTCTTAAAAGAGCTTTCACTGAAAGCTGTTTCCAAGCTACTGTGGATATTTTGTTAGGACAATCAAAACGCTTTACCTAGAATATGATAAGTTGCTGGCTTGTATGGGACTAGAATGTACAGTAAATTCTTAAGCAGATGTGATTAATTAAAGGTTTATAAATTTACCATATTACCATGGGAACTTGGTTATAGCCGCCACTGTCATAATTAAAAATAATAAAAAGAAATCAAACGAAATTGCAGAAAGCTTTCATTTGAAAGTCACCATGAACTCAAAATGTACAATTCTTGTTTTTTATGGAATATTTCTGTGATCTTTTTTTTTATTCATATGCCCTAAATCAACTAAATCCCAAATCCCGCCCAACATTTTTTCCTAGTCTAGAAGCCGTTTCACTCGGATATACATCACAATAGGGAAGAAAAGTCTACTGCAACTTCCACTTTATGTTGAAAACCTATAATAATTTGTCATGATTTTGGAGTATTAACAATTCTTATAGTAACTATGTAGGATTTTGACAGAAACTGCACTGTAAATAAAACAGTGATCGTTGGAGTAGCTTACATTTTAAGAAAATACTATATAAAAAAGTTGGGACACTGTACAAATTGTGAATAAAAAAGGAATGCAATAATTTACAAATCTCATAAACTTATATTTTATTCACAATAGAATATAGATAACATATCAAATGTTGAAAGTGAGACATTCTGAAATGTCATGCCAAATATTGGCTCATTTTGGATTTCATGAGAGCTACACATTCCAAAAAAGTTGGGACAGGTAGCAATAAGAGGCCGGAAAAGTTAAATGTACATATAAGGAACAGCTGGAGGACCAATTTGCAACTTATTAGGTCAATTGGCAACATGATTGGGTATAAAAAGAGCCTCTCAGAGTGGCAGTGTCTCCAGAAGTCAAGATGGGCAGAGGATCACCAATTCCCCCAATGCTGCGGCGAAAAATAGTGGAGCAATATCAGAAAGGAGTTTCTCAGAGAAAAATTGCAAAGAGTTTGAAGTTATTATCATTTACAGTGCATAATATCATCCAAAGATTCAGAGAATCTGGAACAATCTCTGTGCGTAAGGGTCAAGGCTGGAAAACCATACTGGATGCCCGTGATCTTCGGGCCCTTAGACGGCACTGCATCACATACAGGAATGCTACTGTAATGGAAATCACAACATGGGCTCAGGAATACTTCCAGAAAACATTGTCGGTGAACACAATCCACCGTGACATTCGCCGTTGCCGGCTAAAACTCTATAGGTCAAAAAAGAAGCCATATCTAAACATGATCCAGAAGTGCAGCCGTTTTCTCTGGGCCAAGGCTCATTTAAAATGGACTGTGGCAAAGTGGAAAACTGTTCTGTGGTCAGACGAATCAAAATTTGAAGTTCTTTTTGGAAAACTGGGATGCCATGTCATCCGGACTAAAGAGGACAAGGACAACCCAAGCTGTTATCAGCGCTCAGTTCAGAAGCCTGCATCTCTGATGGTATGGGGTTGCATGAGTGTGTGTGGCATGGGCAGCTTACACATCTGGAAAGGCACCATCAATGCTGAAAGGTATATCCAAGTTCTAGAACAACATATGCTCCCATCCAGACGTCGTCTCTTTCAGGGAATACCTTGCATTTTCCAACATGACAATGCCAGACCACATACTGCATCAATTACAACATCATGGCTGCATAGAAGAAGGATCCGGGTACTGAAATGGCCAGCCTGCAGTCCAGATCTTTCATCCATAGAAAACATTTGGTGCATCATAAAGAGGAAGATGTGACAAAGAAGACCTAAGACAGTTGAGCAACTAGAAGCCTGTATTAGACAAGAATGGGACAACATTCCTATTCCTAAACTTGAGCAACTTGTCTCCTCAGTCCCCAGGTGTTTGCAGACTGTTATAAAAAGAAGAGGGGATGCCACACAGTGGTAAACATGGCTTTGTCCAAACTTTTTTGAGATGTGTTGATGCCATAAAATTTAAAATCAACTTATTTTTACCTTAAAATGATACATTTTCTCAGTTTAAACATTTGATATGTCATCTATGTTGTATTCTGAATAAAATATTGAAATTTGAAACTTCCACATCATTGCATTCTGTTTTTATTCACAATTTGTACAGTGGCCCAACTTTTTTGGAATCGGGTTTTTACTTTATTCAATGTGTTGCTTTCTAATTATTTATGTAATGTTGACGTAATGTTTTAAAAATCATGTTTTAGTGGCATGGCATAGTGAAACTGAAAACACTTAACTTCATGTGAAATCAAGAAGACTAATAAATAATTAAGTTACTTGTATATTCCGTTTTGCCAATCTCAGCATAGACAGTGGCTAGCAGCTCCAGACTCCGGGCTGTGATGGGGTGATCGTTACCGAAAGCCCGCTGGTGGATTTTAGTGGCCTAAATGGAAAAAAAAAAATGGAGAAATTACAATTACTTCAACATTGCTTCAGATATCTCCTCTTTAAAAGCCTTCTGTCATGTTGCATATATACTAAAACACAATGTACATACCTTGCCACTGTATTCTAAAGCAAGATGGGGTCTGAAAGCAATAAAGAGTGACAAAAAAGTTAGAAATTGTGGTCCAAAATGTTTGTGTGTGTAAAATTGTTCTTGAAATCAAATTCAAGAAAAATGCTATTAAAAAAAAGAGGAAAATTACAACTGATATTATTTCTAGTTCTTTTATCACATTAGAAAATAAAGGTCAAATGCATTGCATGAGATACAATACTCTTTTCAGGGTGTTCCATGCATAAAAAATGTATAGTGTACCAGTATTGGGGAAAGTTACTTTAACAGTAATGTGTTACAATAGTGCGTTACTCCCTAAAAAAAGTAACTAATTGCATTACTTAGTTACTTTTTATGGAGGCCGCAGCTCAAACCTCTCTGTTGTGCTGCCATTAAGGATTGCAGAAGAGTTCAAAGTTCAAAACTTTTACTTTACCAATAAAAAACAAAGAAAAAAAAAATTAAACACAATGTGATGTTTATCTAAAGCCATTTTTGCTTATTTGTATGGTTGAACTGGATCACTGAAGGTCAGCAGCAAAGACATTGGTTAATAAAGTGAGATTAAATACATAAAGTATATTTGTGTTATTTAACATTTATTTATTGCCGGTTTGCGTAATATTCTGTGTTTGCATTTCCCTGTTTTTGTTCATTTTGAGGAATACTGAATCTGTTTTTGTGCAAGTGAGATGAGTAAATGAACACTCACATTTAGTCTAGAACTACAATAACCATCATGTTCACTCAGCAGCACCGCTGCACTTTATTTCTCTCAACATGGAGACAGAAGTGTCAGTCAATAAATGTAAAAACAAAGTAACTAAAAATAAAGAAAAAAAGTAAATCAAAGTAATGGGTTACTTTACTAGTTACTTGAAAAAAGTAACCTGATTACGTAACTTTTGTTACTTGTAATGCGGGACCCCCAACACTACATAAAAAAAATACTATACTGCAGGTAGTATGGAAATATGCAGTCTGAACATCATGTCTGCCTATTTACTGCATGCGTGAGAGAGATGCATGCACATGTTGTATATTATCGATCAGCAAATCTATATCATTGATTAAACCTTGGGGACTCAGTTGACCCTTTTCTATTACCTCAGCCATAAAGATGGAGAGAGTAAGAGAGTATTTGCAGAGAGGGTCCAGTATAATAACATATTTCAACATATTATACTAGATGGATCATTAATATTGATTTGTTTTCTCTGAGCAAAAGCAAGAACAATTCATCTAATGGAATACAGAGTCAGTACAGTAAAGCATGTTAGGAGGTCATAACTATCGGCTTGGTATCGAGTTTATTTGCTTATCAGAAATTGTCACGGGTGCACAAGAACAAGATGTAAAAGATCCAAGTGCAGCATAAGTATTTATTGGGGAGTCCAGAAACGTAAATCCAAGGCAGGCAAGAGGTCAAAATCCAGGTAATCAGTCCACAAAACAACAAGCCAGAGATATAAAACAGTGCACATAACAAATACAACAAACCACAACTGAGGACAGAAACAACTGAGATTAAATAGACAGACACTAATGATGAAACACAAAACAGCTGAGTGCAATGAGTGTAATAATGAGTCCAGGGGTGAATATGGGAATTGTAGTCCAAGGGGTGAAAACAAGAGTCCAAGATGGAGTGCCCTCTAGTGGCTGATGGGCACTCTCACAGGTGATCGTGACATTACCCCCCCTCAAAGGAGCGGCTACCAGACGCTCCACCAGAAAACAAACAAAAACACAAAAAACTCAGGAGGGAGGTGGACAGGAGGAGGATCAGGGGGAGGGATGGTGGGCCAGATCCAGGGTGCCCAACTGATAGCCAGGGCGGTGCTGGAGGAACTGACCAGGCTGGTTCCAGTGGTTCTGGAGTCCTGGCTGATTGCCAGGGTGGCGCTGGAGGAACTGACCAAGCTGGTTCCAGCGGGTCTGGAATCCTGGCTGATTGCCAGGGTGGTGCCGGAGGAACTGACCAGGCTGGTTCCAACGGTTCAGACGGCCTGGGCAGTGGCGGCAGGGCAGAAAGCCTGGGCGGCGGCGGCGGCAGGGCAGAAGGCTTGGATGATGGCGGCAGGACAGAAGATCTGGGCGGTGGCGACAGGGCTGGCCAAGGGTGCTTCGTGGCCGTATCAGGGAGAACGAGCAGCTCGGTGACGGCCTCCGTGGCCGTATCAGGGAGAGCGGACAGCTCGGTGACGGCCTCCGTGGCCGTATCAGGGAGAGCGGAGGACTCAGGGACGGCAGCGGGCTCAGACTGGAACTGCTCTGGGACGGCAACGTGTTCGGACTGGATCTGCTCAGGGACGGCAACGTGTTCAGGCTGGGGCTGCTCTGGGACGGCAGCGTGCTCAGGCTGGGGCTGCTCTGGGACGGCAGCGTGCTCAGGCTGGGGCTGCTCTGGGACGGCAGCGTGCTCAGGCTGGGGCTGCTCTGGGACGGCAGCGTGCTGGGGCTGCTCTGGGACGGCAGCGTGCTCCGGCTGCTCTGGCGACGCCGGCAGGGCAAGGCGCTTCGTTGGCGCCGGCAGGGCAAGGCGCTTCGTTGGCGCCGGCAGGGCAAGGCGCTTCGTTGGCGCCGGCAGGGCAAGGCGCTTCGTTGGCGCCGGCAGGGCAAGGCGCTTCGTTGGCGCCGGCAGGGCAAGGCGCTTCGTTGGCGCCGGCAGGGCAAGGCGCTTCGTTGGCGCCGGCAGGGCAAGGCGCTTCGTTGGCGCCGGCAGGGCAAGGCGCTTCGTTGGCGCCGGCAGGGCAAGGCGCTTCGTTGGCGCCGGCAGGGCAAGGCGCTTCGTTGGCGCCGGCAGGGCAAGGCGCTTCGTTGGCGCCGGCAGGGCAAGGCGCTTCGTTGGCGCCGGCAGGGCAAGGCGCTTCGTTGGCGCCGGCAGGGCAAGGCGCTTCGTTGGCGCCGGCAGGGCAAGGCGCTTCGTTGGCGCCGGCAGGGCAAGGCGCTTCGTTGGCGCCGGCAGGGCAAGGCGCTTGGAGAACCCACAGACAACCTCTAGAGTGGTCTCCAGGCCTTGTCGGACGGAGGAAGCCCTTTTCCTCCTCCTCCTCCGCTTATGAGGGTGAGGCGGTGGCTCACCCAACAAGGATTCACTGGCTGGAGCGGACTCACTGGCTGGAGCGGACTCACTGGCTGGAGCGGGCTCTGTAGTGGACTCACTGGCTGGAGCGGGCTCTGTAGCGTACTCACTGGCTGGAGCGGGCTCTGTAGCGGACTCACTGGCTGGAGCGGGCTCTGTAGCGGACTCACTGGCTGGAGCGGGCTCTGTAGCGGACTCACTGGCTGGAGCGGGCTCTGGAGCGGACTCACTGGCTGGAGCGGACTCACTGGCTGGAGCGGACTCACTGGCTGGAGCGGACTCACTGGCTGGAGCGGACTCACTGGCTGGAGCGGACTCACTGGCTGGAGCGGACTCACTGGCTGGAGCGGACTCACTGGCTGGAGCGGACTCACTGGCTGGAGCGGACTCACTGGCTGGAGCGGGCTCACTGGCTGGAGCGGGCTCACTGGCTGGAGCGGGCTCACTGGCTGGAGCGGGCTCACTGGCTGGAGCGGGCTCACTGGCTGGAGCGGGCTCACTGGCTGGAGCTGACTCCAGGCCTTGAAGGATGGAAGAAGCCTTCTTCCTTCTCCTCCTCCTCCTCCCTTTACCGGAGTGAAGCTGAGGCTCAGTGCCCACCTCCTCTGAAGACTCTGGAGTGGACTCACAGGCGGGAACGGACTCACTGACTGGTAGATTAGGTGAGGTTCTCCTACCCCGATCCTCGAGGTAGAAAACGAAACCCCAAAAATCCAGGGTCCGGAGCCCCTCCAACTCCCACTGAGACAGAGGGTTGTCGAGGCATCCATTAAAAATCCCTTTTAACGCCTCATCATTATACCGCAGTCCTCTTGAAAATGTCCAGAAAAATTGGGCAAAACACCCTACCTCACTCCCCTCCTGTCGCAGCGCCAATACTGCCCGAACCAGAGCCATCCGCTCTCCAATGGAGGCTGGGGAACTAATCCGAATACTCATGCTGCTGGATCCTTTGTGTGGTGGTTTGTTCTGTCACGGGTGCACAAGAACAAGATGTAAAAGATCCAAGTGCAGCATAAGTATTTATTGGGGAGTCCAGAAACGTAAATCCAAGGCAGGCAAGAGGTCAAAATCCAGGTAATCAGTCCACAAAACAACAAGCCAGAGATATAAAACAGTGCACATAACAAATACAACAAACCACAACTGAGGACAGAAACAACTGAGATTAAATAGACAGACACTAATGATGAAACACAAAACAGCTGAGTGCAATGAGTGTAATAATGAGTCCAGGGGTGAATATGGGAATTGTAGTCCAAGGGGTGAAAACAAGAGTCCAAGATGGAGTGCCCTCTAGTGGCTGATGGGCACTCTCACAGGTGATCGTGACAGAAATGTGTCATAGCAGGTCAGTAAATTTATAATCATAAAGGAGAGTGTGAATGAAGGGAGACTGACAGGCAAACACTTGACATTCACTGGATCTCTCACCCTCTATAAAACCTTATATAACTACTCTCTTGACACTGGAGAAACTCTTGACAGAGAACATTGTCACCTCCTGGAATACTAACATACTGCTTACTGTGCATTATGTATTATATAACTACTGCCTACTGTTCTAAAAAGAGTATGTAAAACAACAAGCAAAATGTTTGCTTAAATAATAAACTCAAATAATATTCAAGTATTATACACTATAATCATGTCCTATAAACAAATTCATATTTTGCAATTTTAATTCAATTTTGTGTAATATATCACTTCATGTTGACAATTAAATGTCAAGTTGTGCACATTGCATTGTGGGATGCGGTGTGCCCTGGTTCTATACTTTACAATTTGACTATAATGTAGTGTACTATACCCTTGTGAGAAGATAAGTAAATGTGCACTTGTAGTGTAATTCAAATCTCAGAAAATAAAATTATATATATATATATATATATATATATATATATATATATATATATATATATATATATATATATATATATATATATATATATATATATATATATATATATATATATAATTTTATTTTCTGATAAGTAAAAACGTTTAATGATTTCAAAGGGCACTTTTTAGTGTTAATGTTTATTAACACTAAAAAGTGCCCTTTGAAATCATTAAACGTTTTTACTTTAAAGTACATTTTAAATAATTTTTTGAAGATCTTCTGTCATGCTCAAAAAAAAGTACACTTGTTTTGATGTGTTGACTAACATATAACACTTATAATTTTAACTGTAGTTTGTTATTAAATATTACATTACAACAAGTAAATATATTTTAAATGTAATAACTTCATTACAAATGTGTTATTACAAATATATTTAAATTTATGACATACAATTTTCAATAGAAACTACATGTTGTATATTTTAGTTTACCATAAATGATTGTCAGTAAATTCGGCAGTAACACTTTAAAAATATAGTTCAAAGACAATCGAAGTAATTTAAAAATATAAAGATGTATATATGTCATATTTAAGTGGGTCAAAAAAGCACTCTAAACTTTAGCTAACTTCATTTAATATAAAAATAAACTGTAATACATTTTTATTCATTTCACACTTTTAATTATTTTAAAGTATATTATTTCTGTACTTTAAAGTATGCTAAAGTGTACTTCTTTTCCACAGGGTTATGCATCCAGTAAATTCACATGTTGGGCACAGTATACATTAATGCATGCTGTATAAATAATGTGGTAGCATACTATACTGACGGGAAAGATGATTCATTGGGTTCAGTACACTTGAACATCTGTTATAGGAGCCTTAGGCTATGTAAAAAGCAAATACAGAAGAGTGTTAAATGACAAAGACATGCATGATGAACTATGCTGGCACCAACGATAACAATGTGCATCCTTTATCTAAATCCTGTGTGACTCATAGTGTATACCACATTTTATCCATATAGATTCTGTTCTGTCTATTTATACAAATAGTATTGGGAAGCAGTTGTAAAAAAAAAAGAAAAAGAAAAAAGTAGAGCACATATAAGCATAAAGCTCCCTTTGATCCCACTGGCCTGACACCTTTGCTTAATTTAAGCACAGATACAGACCATTTCAGAATGCCACAGCAATGGCCTACCTCAGCCAGGCTCGGTGAGGCATGCGGATCTATTACAGCACCCGTCACAACAAATCTGGGCACACGTGTGCTGCGATTCCAACGGGAGGTAGTGGAAATGTGTGGCCCGTGCCAGAGATATGGCACCCTCATCTTTTTAACTGGAACTCATGGCATGTGTGTCAAGAATGGTGCTATTTGGATGGGCGACGCTTTGCCCTCAGAGAATTTTCCTAGGGATTTCACATGGAACTTTTTCCTCATGTGGTCATTTAGCACTGATTGCAGCAGTACTGTTTTGTAAAATGAGCTTTTTTGCATATAGATCAGGCAGTCAATATTGAATCCTTCACATATGCTTTGGATGTCACATTTTTATACTCTTCTGTGCTTCTCTCTTCAACGTACAGTATGTTTCTTATAGCCAGTACATATGTCAGTGTGGTTATTATGGTCCTGCTTTAATTAATAATGACTAGGTGTTGGTTTGCACTGTTTTGGATTGTCCTCAAAAGACATTTGATCGGACACAACATGGCAAAGCTCTCAGCTACAAGAGCACTTCCTGCCCCAACACTGAAAGATTCAAGAGGCAGAACCACTTCCTATTCCTTCCATAGGGCTTGAGCTACATTTTGTGTCAAAACTATAAGAGCTTCAAAAGTCAATTTATTTGTTACCTGAAAAATTAATACATGCACATTTTGGGGTATTAGTGGGGTGTCAAATAAATAAATGGACATGAAATATTGATTTGAGGGTCAGTGATATAAGTATGTCCACTGTCCATGGTAAAGAATTCTAGTTTATTTTTCAAATGTCTTAGAAATTATATATTTTAATTAGTTTTTTTTTTTTCGGGGAGTCACTCCACGTGACAATTTACATCCTGAACTAACCTTGCCTTGTCTGTTCAAATTATCATAATTATTATTATTTAGTTTTTTTTTGCATATTGGATGGACCACATGACATATTAATAAAAGGACATGAAATATTGATTTGAGGGTCAATGATATAAACTAACCTTGCCTTGTCAGTTCATATATATATTGATGTTGTTGTTGTTGCATGTTTCTGGCTGTGTCCGAAAGCTGAAAAATGCTGCCTCCACAGACAGCATATGGAGATAGGAGGGCAACAAGGCACGTCAGAATCAAGGCAGTCTACTGAGAATACCTTCATCTGATGGATTTTTGAAGGCAGCATAGATGAATCCTTCACTGCCTTTGATATCCCACAATCTTGTGCGTTCCATTTCGTGACAGTTGAGCTGGAAATTGCGGTTGGTGGTCAGTTTGTGTGCAAATATACATTTTTGACCAATTTTTCCCACTTTTGATTTCTCGCGAGAAGTTACTATTGTAGTAATTAAATATTTGCTTCGTTTTCATCAAAGCTCTCTCTGTTTTGTGGTAGATCATTAAATCGTTTTGTTTAATTTTGTGAGGTTCCTTCATGCACAAACTCTGCCTGTGAAGTCATTGCCTGATAAGGCAGCGAGGTAACAAGTCACCTGCCTGAGCTTTCTGTGGCTGTTATTTATTGACATGGCCTTTTGGTTCTTATTTGAATTATGATGTGAATTTGAATTATTTTATGTTTTATTACTGTGTTTCTTTATTGTATGTTTGATCTTGTTCAGCACTTTGGTAGGTTCTACCTTGTTTAAAGCGCTTTATAAATAAAATAACTTGAACTTGACACAGCCATTGTTAAGTAATTGTAGGAAATGTGTGATTTTTAAACAAAAAAAAAAATTTAAATGAGTGTCATGTCACTGACCCTTAAACAGATATTATTAAATGGGGGACATAATGAGGTCACATTTGTTCAGTTGGTTTTAAGCTGAAATAGCAACAACTTCAACCATGACTGCTGTCCTAGTTAACCAACAGATCTTGAAGATCTACCCTGTTCAGGTTTCAAGAGTTACCTGACCCAAAGAGTTTAAAGGATTACATACAAATGGTGTGGATACCCCCACATTTCATTGTCCTGCGAAACATTATCGTATTGGGGCAGCAATAAAACAATCTCGTTCTCATTCAAGTTTAATGCCATCCTCTCTCCTGTGGCCTCCTTCCCCAGGACAATCAGGTTAAATGCTTTAAGTCCCCAACCAGTGCCAACCTGGGGTCATAAATGTCCACAAGTGTATGTGGTAGTGGCTAACAAAAGACCGCCTCATCTTTTTAAGCCCCTGAAGGAAAGCGGACACCTCTCTCAGTGTCCTAGTAACATTTGAAACCTTGAGACTCACATAACACAAGTCACCTTTCTCTTCCTCTCTCTATATGAGCGCACACTTGACCCAGAATAATAGGGGATTTATAATGCAGCATATTCCCAGAATATTAACTGCATATTTCCATAATTCCCATAATCCCAGAATATTAACTGTACTCCCAGAAAATCGTAGTTATTTCCTTGAAATATTTCTACCAAATTGAACCCTTAAAAATAAAGAAATAATAAAAAGTATATATATATATATATAAAATATATATATATATATATATATATATATATATATATATATATATATGTATGTATGTATGTGTGTATATATATATATATATATATATATATATATATATATATATATATATATATATATATATATATATATATATATAGAACAAATGTGAAGTGTCAAATCAGGTGAAGTGCCTATAATTTTTTTAAAATAATTTCTATTTTCACTTTAATAAAGCCAGTTAAGTTGAACATTACCATATGAAACACTTCACTCTTCAAAAATGCATGAATATTTTACGTATTTGTTTATATTACAAACAAAAGTTACTATAGTAGAGGTCAAGTATTTCTTGGATGAGACATAAACAAGGCATGTAAAGTGGACAGTTAGCACAAATAAAATGAGCCTGTGTAAATCTGGGCCAAATTATGTAAGAATGACTGAATATATCTTCCTAAATCATGTATAAAGAATATTAGTGCTTATTAAATGTCTTCTATCAATACACATTAATTTGTTTTTGGCATTTTTGTCAAAATTAGACAAGTAAAAACAATCATGCTGTAAGTATGCAGTGTCATTTCCACACTCAGTTCACTCTCCTACCTCTTGCTCATGATGCAGAGCTGAGCCAGTCTCTCAAGATCCTGGGCCTGAGAAGCCTGTTCTGATAACTCCTCTTGAGACAGACATCCTGAGGTTCCTAATGTTCCGTCTTCTTGAGACCCTGATTCACACAAAGTCTGTCAAAAACCTCAGAGACGATGTATAAACACTCACAGAGACTCTCACACGTACAGAGACAACAAGACTGTGACAAGACTGAAAAAGACAGGGAGGGAGGGAGGGAGAGAGAGAGAGAGGGAGGGAGGGTGAGAGAGGAGAGACGGCCGATCACTGTCACCACACCCATAGATTTAAATGCTCTACAAGCAAATGAAACATATGAAAAACAGAAGCTTAAGAACACCAACTGGAACTGGCAATTCCAAGAATATTTATAATTATATTTTCTGCCTGAGTATCAATATTGAAACGAAGACCTGATTGTAAGCTTAATATTCTGGCAATACATGAGCAATATCACACGAGTGGGAGTGCGAAATGGCTCCATATCAGCACGGCTATGATTGGGCCATAGGTACAAGGCCGTAGGCTGAGTGCCGGAGGCAATCACAGCCATGCTGATTTAGAGCCATATCATACTCCTACTCGCGTGATATTGAGTTTATAAATCAGTTTGAAGGCACAAGTGTAAATAAATAAGAAATAACAACAAAGTCTCTTTGAAAACCCTCTTTTTTGTGAAACTACTTCCTTCTGACACAGATTCAAATATCAAGTTTTAATTCTAAAATGGAACGCTGAGTTATTTCATTGAAGCTTACTGTATTATGTAGAGTAGAGTATTCTGAGAGAGAGACTGACTAAGCGAGTGTATTGCATCTGATATAGCATTTATTCTCCAGGTCAATCTTATACTCAAAATAAAAAATCAGTTTGAATGTCCGCTGAGGAAAGAGATATCTAGCGTAATAATGTAACTTTCACTGAAGTCAAAATCACAATCACTAATAGACCCTTTCTCAATACTACAAACCTGATTCCAAAAAAGTTGGGACACTGTACAAATCGTGAATAAAACCAGAATGCAATGATGTGGAAGTTTCAAATTTCAATATTTTATTCAGAATACAACATAGATGACACATCAAATGTTTAAACTGAGAAAATGTATCATTTTAAGGGAAAAATAAGTTGATTTTAAATTTCATGGCATCAACACATCTCAAAAAAGTTGGGACAAGGCCATGTTTACCACTGTGTGGCATCCCCTTTTCTTTTTATAACAGTCTGCAAACGTCTGGGGACTGAGGAGACAAGTTGCTCAAGTTAAGGGATAGGAATGTTGTCCCATTCTTGTCTAATACAGGCTTCTAGTTGCTCAACTGTCTTAGGTCTTCTTTGTCGCATCTTCCTCTTTATGATGCGCCAAATGTTTTCTATGGGTGAAAGATCTGGACTGCAGGCTGGCCATTTCAGTATCTGGATCCTTCTTCTACGCAGCCATGATGTTGTAATTGATGCAGTATGTGGTCTGGCATTGTCATGTTAGAAAATGCAAGGTCTTCCCTGAAAGAGACGATGTCTGGATGGGAGCATATGTTGTTCTAGAACTTGGATATACCTTTCAGCATTGATGGTGCCTTTCCAGATGTGTAAGCTGCCCATGCCACACACACTCATGCAACCCCATACCATCAGAGATGCAGGCTTCTGAACTGAGCACTGATAACAACTTGTTGTCCTTGTCCTCTTTAGTCCAGATGACATGGCGTCCCAGTTTTCCAAAAAGAACTTCAAATTTTGATTCGTCTGACAACAGAACAGTTTTCCACTTTGCCACAGTCCATTTTAAATGAGCCTTGGCCCAGAGAAAACACCTGCGCTTCTGGATCATGTTTAGATATGGCTTCTTTTTTGACCTATAGAGTTTTAGCCGGCAACGGCGAATGGCACAGTGGATTGTGTTCACCGACAGTGTTTTCTGGAAGTATTCCTGAGCCCATGTTGTGATTTCCATTACAGTAGCATTCCTGTATGTGATGCAGTGCCGTCTAAGGGCACGAAGATCACGGGCATCCAGTATGGTTTCCGGCCTTGACCCTTATGCACAGAGATTGTTCCAGATTCTCTGAATCTTTGGATGATATTATGCACTGTAGATGATGATAACTTCAAACTCTTTGCAATTTTTCTCTGAGAAACTCCTTTCTGATATTGCTCCACAATTTTTCGCCACAGCATTGGGGGAATTGGTGATCCTCTGCCCATCTTGACTTCTGAGAGACACTGCCACTCTGAGAGGCTCTTTTTATACCCAATCATGTTGCCAATTGACCTAATAAGTTGCAAATTGGTCCTCTAGCTGTTCCTTATATGTACATTTAACTTTTCCGGCCTCTTATTGCTACCTGTCCCAACTTTTTTGGAATGTGTAGCTCTCATAAAATCCAAAATGAGCCAATATTTGGCATGACATTTCAAAATGTCTCATTTGATATGTTATCTATAGTCTATTGTGAATAAAATAGAAGTTTATGAGATTTGTAAATTATTGCATTCCTGTTTTATTCACAATTTGTACAGTGTCCCAACTTTTTTTGTAAATACGGTATATTATTTACATAAAATATCATTTAAATGAACAATAATAGTATTATATGAGTAGAAAATGTTTGTACAATAGGAAATAAACACAAGCAAACAAATTGAAATAAAAATATAAAGTTATGAAACTTAACTTTGCCCTTAGCCAAATTGATTTGCTCTGGAACAAGTAATTAATAAGACCAAAGATTGCCCATTTGATATACCCAAAATGAATAAATCTCAATGAATTAAATCTCGTGTTTAACCACTATCTGCATAAAGAACCAGTGGCAAATTTTTGAAGGACTGGCTGAGATAAAGCTGTTCTCGGCAGGTACGCGAGTGCTCCGCTGATGCTTGGAGCGCACATCTCCGAAAACATCTAAACAAATTTCCATATAGGTGCTATGTTTATATATAAATCGCATGTTTGAGGTCTAAACAACTACATTCTCACCTAAAAAGCTCTTATATCATTCTGTGACACAATAACAGCTTATTCCTCCACCATTGACGCTCGCTATGAGAAATGCTGCCAGTATAGATCTGGTAGAAACAAGCGGAGTGATACAAATTTTGAAACGATTTTCATGTGACTTTTTGAAAAATATACAGGCCAATTTTTGGTTTAATCAAAACTCTCTAAAGTGACAGAAAAGCATCATAAAAGTGGTCCACATCACTTATACGCTATATTCAGAGTCTTCAGAAGTCAGAAGTCATTTTGTGTGAGAAACAGATTAAAATTTAAGCTGTTGTTCACTGAAAGCTCTCCTTGACATGTTCATGAAGGAAGTATAGTGATGTTCAACACATGAATGAATTGTACATTTTCATCAGATCTTTCTTTCCTTTTTTGTTCCATACAAAAACAAAAAAAAGTTACACAGGTTTGGAAGAACAACATTTTTTCTTCTTTTTTTGGATAAACTACTGCTCTATAAATTGTATAAATCTTTGTGCAGTGTAATTAAAATTTTAAACTCCTGTCATGACCATGTAAAGCTAGTAAACCCCGTAAATCTCTGGAGTACACCTACTGTACACATACCCTAGTGTACGTGCAAAAAACAAAGTATCCTTTGGGCTTCATGTATAAGGCGCAGCAAAAGGCATGAGATGGGAGCGCAACGGTCAAACACATCTGTCATCTGTCACATCTGTTTACATATAAAACAATGAAAAACAGCCCCTAAACCTATTTTACTGTACCAATACACCTGTTGAATGTTGCAGACACCATATCACTAAACACAGAAATCCTTAGGTGTATCCAGACTGCATGATGGGAACTGAGTAAGGCCAGAGGGTAGAAATCACAGCAGCACTGGCACAAAGCGCTGATTCAGGCAGCGTTTCCATGGTACTCAACAGCTCTTTAATGAGGTAATGCATCGCGTGGTTATATATCTCTCTAGGCTCTTGTACTCTCTGCCAGTGCTAGAGCTCTATGCTGTCTCAGCAGCTGCAGACAGTCAGAGGAATGGTAGACGTCCACCATGGGAAGAGATCAATGGGTCTCCATCCATAAATACTGGTTCATTTAAAAGCAAATAAAGATTCTGTTAAATATATTACTGCTCTCTGACAGGACCTTGGGGACAGCTTTGGATGTTGGGTCAGTTTTCAGTGTTTTGCGGAAGCTGACTTGAACCCTTGCGATTTATTTGCTGAAAAGTTGTGGTTAATCTGTGGCAAATTTATGGCAATGTTTGCCAGAAGAATGTTTGAAAAGGACAGAGATGATTATTTTCTGAAATTTACTGAATGTATGCCGGTTACATCATTGCGCAGTAGATGGTAAATAGGTATGCTTACATACACTAGTTTTCGCCCATCCAGTCTGATTTCAGATTCTGAAAGTTTATTTGAACCCTAAACGTTGCGCTCTGATTCACATATTCGTTTACATGTACATTACATTTAGGCTATTCCAAACAAAACTTAAGCGCATGTGTACTGTCCTAGTCACCGATTCAGAAGCAGAGAAAGGCACCGTGATAATGTAACCGAGTAAAGCGCCAGTGTTTCCTGGATGACATATCTAAAAAGAATGTATGTATGTCAGAAAAGCTTTTTAGCAAATATTTAGTAAATATTCAGTATCCTCCACTGACCAGTTTGAAAGATGTGAGACGTAAATAAACATACATTTGTATGATGTAAAACATATGTAAACATAAACATCACAGCACTGCACATGTGTGCAAGGCATTTTTAAGTCTTAAGGTCTTAACTTTAAGGTTTTTAAAAGTGTAGAATACCAAGGAGATATCATTAATTTTGAAGTTTTATTAAGTGTTAACAAATAGATTATGTGGTTTTTATAATCAATTAACACTGGTTTTGTCATTTATTACAAGATGGACAAAATTTCGGTTTTACCGAATGACACTTTTGGTTATACCGAATGACGATATTTTCAAACAATGCTAACAGACTGATATCTAGCTAGCTAGCAAAAGTACAATCAAACATTTTATATTCAGTACAAGTTTTTCAAATATTACAAAATTTTCCATGTTTTACAGCAGTTGTACCGAATGTCCTGATGTTTCGGGACATGCGTATGAGCAAGTGAAAACATGAATTTTTCAAATAGTTAAGAGAGAGTTAGGTACTTTGCTTCATGATCATGTGGTCCTTTGCAGGTGTCTGAATGATGTCACATCCTGTCACATGACTTGATCCAAAATGGTCCCTTTATATTGGTTACTCCAAATGACATCAATGAAATTCATTTTTCCAGGCATTCTTTCTCACAACAAAGCAACGACTTCTACACAAAATTTTAATACCATTTTGCATTATGTTGATATATGATGTTATAAAATCGTGCCAGAATAAAAAAAATATACATTTATTACATTTTAAGATATTTAAATCACAAATGAAATGGCTGTATTGGCCTTTGGACAGTTAAACCGAATGACCTTTTGACACTTCACTTCCTTTATGTTTAGCAAAATATAATTAAAACCTTTTGGATTCAATAAAATAGATCAAGTTGTAATACCTTACATAGTTTGGATGTCATATGTTTTTTATTATTATTAAGGCCTTTGGACCAAAAAAAAAAAAAAAAAAAAGTCACGTCATTGACCCTTAATTTTACATGCTGTAAATAATGATCAGATTATTTTATGTCTACACCACCCCTTTCAATCTCAGCCATCAATCCGATTATCAACTGATTATTTGGGTGCATGTAAACATATAGCTAATGAATCATTTAGTCAAAATACTGATTCATTCAGGAATGAAACAAGCAAAATATGAAAAATGTAATTTGGTTATATTAGATGTGTCCTCTTAATTAACATAACCCTTAATAATGATCGCTGTATTGCAACGGTCGCATCTTGTGCACTTTTTACCGGCGAACAAACGCGTAAAAAACAAATGTGCCAAAGCCGTTTTATGCCATTTGCAGTGCCTTTTGAACTGAACACGTATAATAAAGGTTATTTACTGGCATTGATGGTTCCATGAAGAACTTTTAACATCCATAGAAGCTTTGCATTGCCTACTCTTTATAGTAAAAAAAGATTCCAAAAATGAAACAAAAATGGTGCTTCAGTGCAAAAATTCCCTTTTGGAACCTTTCAATTCAAGAGTATATGTTCCCTTCAAATTGGAATTTCACTTAAAGGTGCTAAAGAGGTTCTTTTTGTCGACTGAGTTTTTGAAATGAGCGCACGGGTAAGGACAACCCCCCTCCTTCACAGCTCATTTAGAGGGAACGCCTCCCAAAACTCGTGCACGAGTATCGGAACACGAGTGTTTACCACCGGCATTCGCTGTGTTATTAAGCCGGGCACACGTTTAACGACTAGCTAAAACATTCTGACTGTGCTCAACATACAGCGATTGTTTCCTGCTCCTGAAGCAGATTTATATACTTTCACATGGAATTTGAACACCGACTGTAATCGCAGACTGAAAGCAACTGGCTCTGACTGGATGCGTTTGAGCGCGATCAGTCATAAGTATCAATTTACATTCATAATCGGCCTTACAATCGTTAAGTGTGTGCGCGACTTAAAGCCGTGGATTCATTATGTCGGACTCACCACAGGTGACTCATAATCTGCAGTTGTTACTCCTGTCTCCTGACAAAAACATTGCATGCAGCGCCTGTGGAGTGTGGAAAGTGATGGCGGTGATTGACAAGCCAGAGGGCCAATCCGCGCACGTCTCTCACAAGGAACGTCATGGCAGTGATTGACAAGCCAGAGGGCCAATCGTTTATGCGATGATCGCGTAAACGATTGGCTGATGTTTTTAAGGCCCTACCTCGTGCACAGATGATGCATATTAATATTATTACTTTCAGTGCACCTAATAAATAGTCTTTTATCAGTTTCAAGTAATATTGCAAAAATGTATAAAACAAAACATCCTCTTTAGCACCTTTAAAATGGTACAATACCCTATGAACTCTACTTCGCAGGGAACTTGTTATTGATCGGAATGCACCTAATACCTTTATGAGTAAGCCATTGAATCATTCACTGAACTAATTAGTTCTGGAAGGAAAGACCACTATTGTTTTGCTAGGCTGATTCAGCTTTGACTTTGTTTGGAACTATTTTTGCTGATGGAGCAAAAACACAGAAAGTAACTGGCAATATTTTTGTGTTTGAAATGTAAGTTATTCACTATTAACTTCTTGTTTGTCGAACAGTTCATGCTCTCATAATCATGCTGGTGACATAAATATCTTGCTTGTGTGATATTGCTTAAATATATCACTGTACACAGCTATGATGATAATGACTATAGTGAATATACAGTACTAATCAAGGAGACACATGTCCACTTAACAGCATCATAAAAATATATTTACGTAAAGCCATAAAAAGTGGACTTGCCTGTGCTGGCCTGCAGCGAGGTGAGCTCGATCAGTGCCACTTCGTAAAACATCTTCTCCGCCTGAATGAACTGCAGAGCTTTCCCATCTGATTTTACACGGGTGAAGGATTAGACATGCTTGTCACCATGAAATAGTCTTTTGTTATGATCACACACACCCGCCCAATTACTCCAGCTCAGTGAAATCCTGATTTGTTCAGCTGCTAGCATCACCAAAGACGATATAACACTGGTTTTCACTGAACATGTAATGTATTACCTAAACAGAAAAACAGTCAAACATAAAATCCCTATAGCTCAAAGCATGTTTGATATTTTGATTGGTTAGTGTTTGTGTCACCTTCTCGTTTTAGCTCTATAGAAAGACACAAAGCTTGCGGCGGTTCTATAAATAGTCACTAAAGAGTATGTTCAATGTTTTCAAAGGCATGTCATTACAATCTCTTTGTAAGAAGATCATATTTGTCCTTAGTGTCATTACAAAAACACGGCCAGAAAGGAAAATGTTCTTAAAATAGCCATCAATGACCTAGATAATGACAGTATTTGTATGTGCAGTGACTTGCTGATGTTTCTATTTTGGTCTCATAAAGTACATCTGGAACTCTTGTTAGAATTTTGAAAGGTTGCTTTGGCTACAGTACTAATTATATTATACAAACAAACCAAAAAATCATATATACTGAGCAGCTCAACGGTTTTCTTTGAAAATAATAAGAAATGTTTTCTAAGCACCAAATCAGCGTATTAGAACGATTTCTGAAGGATCATGTGACACTGAAGACTGGAGTAATGATGCTGAAAATTCAGTTTTGCCATCACAGGAATAAATGACATTTTAAAATACATTCAAATTGAAAACAGTTATTTTAAACTGTAATATTTCACAGTATTATTGGTTTACTGCATTTTGGATTAAAGAAACACATGCTTTTGTGAGCATAAGAGCCTTCTTGCCAAAACATTACAATTTTAGCAACCGCAAACATGTGAATTGATTTTGGCACACTAGTTTTCAAAAACAATTTGAGGTGTCATTTATGACTGTAGCACAAACTATGAATAACATCCCAATGTTTAATACCAAAAGTATGAGCAATAGTAATAGTGGAGCTGTAGTAAATGATGATAGAATATTCATTTTTGGGTGAACTATCCCTTTCATGTGTTTATAGATTGTGACTCTTTTTCGAGTATCATACATTGATTGATTTGGTGTGTGTTTCTCATTGTTAGCAGTGCTGAGTTATGTTGTCCCTCTTAAAATGATCTTTTCCAAGAATGAGCAGCAAACTCCCAGGTGTCCCGGACATATTTTTAGATCGCAGCTGGCTGAGGAACATCTGAATTTGCTGACTAACCGCATGGGGATCAGTTTGAAAGTGATAAATCTATTTGTGTGCATGTGATGCTAACCCTTGAATTAGCTGTGGAGGAGAGACCAGGAGCAGATGAATTCTGCATGGAATTGTAGTCATAATTTGCAATATTATATATTAAATTATATATTAAATATCCTTCTTTTCTGAGCCTTTTTTTTTTTGTACTGTACTTTTAACCAACCAAAGGTGATATTTAGTAGATGTATGTAGGTAATTTCCACATTCCATGTTTCATATTTTATTATCTAACACACTGACACACATTTTAATATTGAATGAAGTGTCCAAATTTTTTTTGCATTTCCTGTATATGACTCATAATAGATTACTTTTGACAGTTCTGCAGCTTCAAATCTCAGATATGCAGCACAGAAATTTTAAAAAGAACCATCTAAAAATAAGTTGCGCATGCTAGCTTTAGGAATAAAGAGTGCTTCTGAATTCTTAAAGATGCATTGGCAAAGCAGATATGTGCATTAATTATCCCTATACCAGCTCTGGTGCTTTAGAGGAAATGTGCAGTGCTTTATCAACAAATAAATATCCTAGCTGTGTCCTTCTTCTTGGCATGTATATTTCCTGCCATCTCAGCATGACTATGGAAGCAGTTTCTATATTTCTTTTTCTTGTTGATCTTGTCGGTTCGGGAGTGTCAATCACAGCCATTGTATTTATTCCCGGTCAGAAAATGAGTACAGGATGAAAGTTCCGTGCCTTTCATCTTCCTGAACTGCAACCGTTTTGATGTCATACATGTAACTGAAGAGATATGACAGCATGGTGTCATATAATATGTTTTTAACTTTAATGTGGGTTTGAGAAATGAATGAATTCATTTTTTTTCGGAAGCATAAAAGGAGGAGCGACGACAGTGAAGGACGAGAGAGGACCAGGCCTCGATATTATTTTATGTTTTATTATGTTTGTGTGGCCAGCAGACGTCCGCGAGGTTCTGCCGGCATTACTATCGTTTTGTTCTTTTTGAATTAAAGGATTAGTTCACTTTTAAATACACTTTTCCTGATAAATTTACTCACCCCCATGTCATCCAAGATGTTCATGTCTTTCTTTCGTCAGTCAAAAAGAAATGAAGGTTTTTGAGGAAAACATTCCAGGATTTTTCTCCTTATAGTGGACTTCAGTGGGCACCAAACAGTTGAAGGTCATAATTAGATTCATTGCAGCTTCAAATTGTTCTACACGATCCCAGATGAGAAATAAGGGTCTTATCTAGCGAATCGATCGGTCATTTTCGGAACAAATACACAAATAAACGAAACTGGCGCCGCGTTCGTTACATAAGTAGAATAGGGAAGGCGTATGACATTCAGCGTAAGCGTTATGCAGAATGCGGAAGCGGAAAGTACGTTAAAGGCGATATTTTGTTTATAAAGCATAAACGGTTGTATTTTTTTCGAAAATTACCGATCGATTCGCTAGATAAGACCCTTATTTCTCATCTGGGATCGTGTAGAACAGTTTGAAGCAGCAGTGAAACTAATTATGACCTTCAACTGTTTGGTGCCCACTGAAGTCCAGTATAAGGAGAAAAATCCTGGAATGTTTTCCTCAAAAACCTTCATTTCTTTTCATCTTGGATGACATGGGGGTGAGTAAATTTATCAGGAAAAGTGTATTTAAAAGTGGACTAATTCTTTAAAGTTATGTTGAATGTTCGCCGGTTCCCGCCTCCTTCTTCCCATACTTACGAACTGTGTTACATTGGTGCCGAAACCCGGGAGGAAGGATGGACATGCTGTCGAAGAGCCCTCGCTGCTGAGGGGGATCGTGGTGCTGCGGAGGTCGGGCAGCGTGGGAGTGAAGTCCACGAGAGGCTGCCCGAGGCGGTGGTGCTGGAGCCTAGTGACAGGTGGGACGGAGAGCTCGATGCCGTACTCCTGGGACGAGGTGGGGTGGCTGCCGTCCAGGAGGGAACGGAGGAGTCGCCGCCGTCCGCCGTGGGCCGGAGCCTGCTACCGTCCGCCATGAAGGGGAGGAGCAGGGGACGGCGGACTCGCTGCCGGCTGCCCTCAGCCGGAGGAGGCATCGCCGGCCACCAGGGGGGCGGAGGAGGATCGAGCCGTCCACCGAGCATCCAGTACCATCGCATGGCACCGTGAGGAAGAGCCTCTCGGCTGGCTGAGGACCGAGCGGCAGTGTGTCTGGGAACTTTTTCTCTCTTTTTCCTCTCTTCCCTCTCTCGTTCTGTCGCTCCCTGTGCTTCTGTCTCCTTTCTCTCGTCTCGTCTGTCCTTACCCCCAGGTGCTGCGGCCACTGAGACAGGCCCCAGGGGGGAATAGAGCGCAGTCTTGGGAGTACCCCTGGCCTGCGAGGGGCGATGGGGGTATGTGGCGAGCAGGGTGGGCGAGAGCCATGAGGGAACGGAGCGGCCTTGAGTCTCTCACGGTGGAGCTCCGGAAGCATAAAAGGAGGAGCGACGACAGTGAAGGACGAGAGAGGACCAGGCCTGGATATTATTTTATGTTTTATTATGTTTGTGTGGCCGGCAGACATCCGCGAGGGAAATGTTTTCTATTTTATTATTTTTTAAAATATAATTTATTCCTGAATTTTCAGCAGCCATTACTCCATTACAATCATGATTCATTTTTTCAGGATTCTTTGATGAACAAAAAAAAAAAAATCTGAATTTATTTTACTATAAATGTCTTCACAGTCACTTTATTCATATATCCTTGCTGAATAAAAGTATTAAAGGAAGGGTAGGCAATTTCAGAGCGGCTAGCACTTTGAAAGCATTAGATCCCCCCCTCAATTCAGAGCCACGCCTCCTTCAAAACACATGAATGCACACAGCAGAGTCTGCAAAGCATCACAAGATGAGAGACTGCTTTAAATACATCTCAAAGCACATAACATTACAATAATAATGAACGTAAACAACTTACAGAGTTCTGACTTGTACCACCTGACTGCTGCAGATTAATTTTGATGTTGATAGCGTTGACATAGAAATGCATAAATCCGAGTCTGAGGACGTGAACAGCTCCGGGTAGAATGTCACAGGTTGCCAACTCTAAATTACAGTTATGACATGGCGAAAACGCAGCATAAGCTCATTGTTTTGGTTCAGGAGGAACTATAGAAAGCGACTGCTGTTTGTTTGCAGAGCTCAGTGATTGTCTGTCCACAACTCTGCATATAAGGGTGTAACGGTACACAGAAGTCACAGTTCGGTCTGTATTTCGTTTTTTTGGTCACGGTTCGGTACGATTTTGGTACAATAGAAAAAATGGTCACACTAGTTTTAGGGTCCAATTCTCACTAATATCTAACTATTATAATTTCTGCCTCAATAAACCCCTAATTACTGCTTATTAGTTAGTAAGGTTGTTAAGTTTAGGTATTGGGTAGGATTAAGGGATGTATGATAAGGTCATGCAGAATAAGGCATTAATATGTGCATTATAAGTACTAATAAACAGCCAATGTCTTTGTAATATCCAAGCAACTAGTTAAAAATGTGAGAATTGGATCCTAAACTAAAGTGTTACCAGAAAAAGCAACAAATCCCCAATGCTAGGTTTCTTTTCATTTATTTTGAACAGACAATAGTGCAAATTACAGTTTGTTCCACCTAGTGGCATTTATTCCCCCTGAGGTAGTTGGTACAGTACAGACTCCTTTAGTGTATTAAGCACTAAGCAGTAAACAGAATGCACCCTTGCATAGGTCATATTTTTTGCAGAGCTGATAAAAAACAAAAGGTATTTGGTCACAATCAGCTACAAAATGAAAAGCACCTTGTGTTATAAAAGTACAAAATAACCAAAAAATAAACTTGGGGAAGCTTTAGGAGTGTTACAATTTGCTCCACTTAAACTATATTTAAACATTCAAAGCTTAATCCCAACCCTCCTATACTTAATTTTCTGTGCTACGCTCCGTTTCACGCACAGAAAGACGCATTTGACACGAGTGTGCCTCTAGAGGACTTGTTTTCAAGCGGTCATTCGCACATGCACTGTTCTTCTTCTGCTCTTTTTCTTGTTGTGGCAGTCAGCAGTGTTGCATTACAGTGCGCCCTCTTCTGGATTGGAGTGTGGATTGTCTGTCTACTGACTACCTGTATTCGTCGTCTAACCACATGAACTGAACCGTGACGTTCGTACCGTATGGTTTAGGATGAATACATGTACAGATGCATCCCTACTGTATAGCCTTATGGAACGGGCTGATGACGTGTGATGTCTGCGTGAGCAGGGTGCGAGGAGGTATGCAAATACATACACTAAGTCATCGTATCAATGATTGGACGATCATTATTTGGTCCTGAGACTTCCACAGATAATATATGTAAATTTTTTAATATTTAGACCACTTCTATTATTGATTGTTATCAAGATGTGAAGAGAGCTTCAACCAGAATAACAAAAACTATTTATGAAAAAGAATTGCCTACCCTACCTTTAATTTCTTTTTTTCTTCTTTTTTAAATTTTACTAACACCAAACTTTTGCAAATTTGCAATTTGCAATTTTTCTGTGCTGGACTATGGTTGGTCACTTCAAATGTCAATCAAATGCTCTTTTCCTGTGTATGTATGTGGGCAGTTCTGTCAAAATAATTTGGACAAGACAATTGCCATTGCAAGCAAGTATATGTGTTTTACACCTTAACTCACTATTCTGGCTTTTACCGATATATAGGTTATGCATGAGCACTGGTCCATATGAAGATAACAGAAGGGCAAAACATTCCAGATAAAATCCCTGTGTAACCACATTCAATTCATCCTCAGCTCCTAAAATCCACTATTCCAAAATCCCTTGTTGTGCATTGATATAACAGACTAATGTTTTGCATGTAATTAAAGAGCTTATTCAATTAAATGATAACATCTACATAAATTATTTCTCTTTTATGTAATTACACAGAGATCACATTTTTCACCAAGTCCCACCACTATTTACTGGTTTAGATTAGAGCAAATATGTTGAAACCAATTCACATGTAATTGGATTTTAATTGGAAAAGAGGTTATGAATGATCTGGGTTAATGACTTAGGTCATGTAAACGACCCGTTTGAGCTGAAAACTACCAGCCTTGAACCCGTTTAAACTCTATGCTTTAGTAATTGAGAGGCCATGGGTTTAAGAGGGAATGTATGTCACGTAACACTAGTCTTGATGTTAACTGCAGTCCGTAGATGAATAATGACAGTAGAGCTCATGCTGGGTCTATGCAGGTTAATTAGCTGTGATGCTCTTTCAGCTGACATACGATAAGTGTCCACAAATCCTCTTAGGAACAAAGACCACACTGAAGAAGCTCCAGTTGTAAAGGCCTTGCGATAACCAAACTGCACAATTGTTATGCACATACAGTATGAAACATACAGAATTTCATCGCATGCTTGTTTGTTGTGCAGATAAAAAGGATTTATTACTTAATGTTCAGTACACAATGTGGAGTGAGGGCTGATACCTTAGCAAAAAGGATACAATTCTTCTCATCAATGTAGAGTTCAGCAATCTGTATGAAGGAATTAAGAGAGAATATTGTCTGAAAAATTCAAAAGTGCTTTACAGAATAAAAGAGTGAAAGCATGTCCCGTAGGTACAGTAACATTTAGCCCTTAAACAAACAAATAAACAAAATGTACATATTATTTTAAAGCTGCTGTCCGTAACTATTTTGGGATGATGATCCAAAATCAATTTTTGAGCAAGTACATAACCAGCCAGTGTTCAAAAATATCTCCTTATCTTTGCCCGATTCACAACGGTAAGCTTGTACTAATGTTTTATAATTGGGGTGGGACTGGTGGGTTTTCGCGGGAAATTCGGGCATGCAGCTGTTCGTCTTTGCGTCACTGCCTTACGTCTGTTTACATAAAGAATGAGTCCCAGCTAGTAGGCTATACGGCAAGTGAGGCGGATCATTTATAGCCTTTTCTCACGACAGCTGCAATAATTAAACTTATCATTTGGATGGTGGATTGTATGCTATGACAAATTAATGTTAGAGATTAGTACAGAAATTGAATTCTACAGGTAACGCTAATACACACTAAATACACATAGTCACACAATGCTGATGTTGTTAACAATAACAATTTGAGAACAAAGTACAGTATAACAATAATAATAATTTGCACGGTTTGACATGATCCGAGCTAAGCGATCATTGCCATTGGCATTTTTTTCCTCAGATGGTCAGAACAAAAGTGGCAGACATGCATCATTCAGATGACATTTTCTGGTGAAAATTCCTACTTTGGTCATACTTCAAGACTACAATCTGTGATTTCAAAGTACAGTATCCACACTGGTGTGGTGACTGACACCAAACATTAGATTCATCTGCGCTGAGGAGTCGTGCCGAGGCACAACCCACGTAAAGATGATAATTCCGCAAATAACCGCAATTGCAGGTTTCAAACAGAGATGGCGACAAAGAGGCAAAACTTACAGACTGCAGCTTTAAAGACCATTCATATTTTGACATTACTTTCATGAGAATTAAGCACATTCTCTCTATTTCTCATTACCATAATGTGTCATTTGTTCATATAAACTGATATAAACAGCTGATTGGTTCTCCTAAAGCCGGCCAATCAATCTTTTGGCCGGTCAACTTTTTTTTCTATCTACGCAACCTATTTATGTGAATTTATTTTGAAGCCCAAATAAGTGCATCGATTCATCATAAAAGTAATCCCTACGGCTCCAGTGGGTTAATAAAGGCGTTCTGAAGTGAAGCGATGGGTTTTTGTAAGAAAAACATCCATATCTAAAAGTTTATAAACTATAGACTCCTTAATCGCCTACGTCACTGTGACGTCACCGCTCTAGCTGGAGGCAAAACATAAATAAGAACTCAAAGCAGGCGCGCTAAAAGTTTGAGGTTTTGACTTTAAAATGTCGTCCTGTTGTGTTTTTGGCTGCCAGAATAGAAGGAACAGGACTTTTGGTTCAAAACTAAAGTTTTACCAGATCCCGGCTGACATTCATAGAAATCAAAAAGATAATTGTGGTTGAATGCAATACGGCAAACAGACTGGACGGAGACAATCATAAATAATACTCGTGTTTGCAGTGCACACTTCATATCAGGTAAAATAATCGATGCATATGTAATGGTGTGTTGGTTTTATCTAGTACAAATCAGCAAGTTTCTGTTTTATAGGTGAAAAGTCACCAACTTGATCAGTGCGCTAGCTTAAATGTTAAACAAACATACAGCGATAGATGTGTGTGCCATCCTTTGAATGGTCTCTTAAAATAATTCACATTGCTAGCCATAATCATAGTTAGCCCAGCGTTAGGTTACATTAGAGTCTAGACAATAAGCCTTGACAAAATTCCCCGAACCACCCGAAAGTAATTCATATGTTGTCTAGGAAATATCCAAAACTTAAGTTAATTTACAAAAATAGCTGTCACGGTCCCGCAGAGTCAGTGACTGTACATATTCGGACAGTTCTGAACCTTCTTCTGCATCTATGTTTAATAAATCCCTCCTAAAACATGCAAGCTTACGCTTGTCAACATTGAGTCCAGCGTCTCTTTTTGCCTCCAGCTAAGCCCCGCCCACCAGGAAACGTTGCAATGTTTACAAACTTGTAAGGGGTCTATAATAAATAGCTTCAAGTAGAGGGCCTTATGCCTCGATTTACAGCAAAAGAGTGACCTCTGACCTGACGCATGATGTATTGACAAACGCGGAAGCGCAGAGGATAGAGTAAAACAAAACACCATTCATGAGTTAAAAGTCTAAAACGATAACTTTTAAAGAGAAATATCAGAGGATTCGATATAAGAGAAGAGGAGCTTGAGTTTGTTGCCCAGCCGTATTTGTTTGAATCACAAGAGGCGTCTAAGCGTCTATGCTTCTCCTACATCCTCTTTTGGCTTAAATCGATGCGTACGGCCATCTGTCGGAAGGTAGTTATTATTATAGTTTATAATGTTTTAAATATGGATATTTTTTCTTACAAAAACCCATCACTTCACTTCAGAAGGCCTTTATTAACCCCCTGGAGCTGTGTGGATTCTTTTTATGATGGATGGATGTGCTTTTTTTGGGCTTCAAAATCTCACGCCCCCTTCACTACCATTATCAAGCTCGGAAGAGCCAGAATATATTTTAATGTAACTCCGATTGTGTTCGTCTGAAAGAAGATATACACCTAGTCATATACACCTAGGACAGCTTGCGGGCGAGTAAACCATGGGATAATTTTCATTTTTGGGTGCACTATCCCTTTAAATGTCATAAAAAATTATGACACAATGCAAACAATTTTACCATCCTAAAATTAAATTAATGAAACAATTCATTGTCTTTAAGCGCAATACCTTTTTTTTTTTTACTTCCTTTTGAATGTAGGCTAAAATATGACCTGAACACGTTGGATTGTCAGATTCACTCAAAAAGTAACATTCTAGCTAGTTATAACTTTCAACATTTTTAAAATACCTCAGATGAAATGTTATAGTCAATGTTAGTGATAAATATTAGCAAATACTAAATACGTCTTTTTCATAAGGTCAGAAGCAACTGCGTCTGGGCAATGTCATGCCACACATTCCAGGACTCTTGTGTAAGAGCCACTGTTTATATTCTGGACATTGCTTGCGACCCTTGTGAGAGACTATAACAGCAGAGTGAGTAAGCAGGGCTGAGGGTTTCTATGACGGATTGTCATCGAATGGATTCCATGATTACTCAAGGAAAGTGAACACAAAGAAATATATACTAGTTGCAAACATTATAAGATAAATTGCCCTGATGTTTCATGTAAACACATGATGGACACTGAATGGCTCTTGCAATAGCTTGCAACACAATGATAAACAAACCTTGCTTGAGCATCAAGGCCACATCAGCACGTCTCCTGCTGTGCACTATAGCAAACAAATGTGACCACACACTCTTTGCATATGAGATAGTGTGTTTGCTGTGTCGGCTCAAGCTGCCAGTGCACAGCATGAATGTTTCAGAATGCATTTACCAGTGTAAAATATGCATTGACTGAAAGCTAGTTTTAGGTTAGTGTGCCATCGAATCATTAAAAAGCTAGCCTGCATACACGTGAGAAGTTTTTGCATGCAAAAGACAGCTTTATATGCAATAAACTGTGCATTATTTGCACATGCATGCTACATGCCAATTTGTTGTGTGTGTGTAAATTGCCCTCTCCTACATTTAAAGCCCATTTGATTGGGTTCTATCCCATAATGCATCATAACAGTGCTCCATCCTGCAGGGCTCACCTGATGCAGGCAGTTGGGAAGCGAGTGGAAGCTCTGCACATGTGTGAGTCCCAGCAGGCAGCTCAGAAAGCAGTGCAGAGCAGCTTGGGAGTCTCCTTCCTGCTGGAGCTGCCTGCCCAGTTCAAACAAACCCTCACGGCTCCCGTTCAGCATCCCGTGCCTGGGATGGCCCGCCAGAGAGACCTGCCGCGCGCGTTCACGTGCCAGACAGCCGCTGCACTTACGTCTCCCATCTGAGCTGCAGCACGGGCATGGAGAAACAGAGAGAGACGTTCGGAAAACAGTCGAAAGAAGAGAGATCGGTCGCTGCAGTCTCAAAACAGGAACAGATCGCTGCTTCTCTCCTCTCCCTCTTCCTACGATCCGTAAGAGTCAAGGGCAGGAGGCGTGGGTGCGTGGGAGGGAGGAAGAGAGGGATTGTGGGGGGAGGAGAGGAGACGGCACCGGCGGCTCAGCGCCGCCCACGCTCTATCGCAGGGAAGTCAGGACTTGAGAGGATTTGTCGTTTGAGTGACGCTGCTCGTGGCCAATTGTTGTACAGCAACAGCAGCACAGACGAGGGAGTCTTAAAGGAAATTGTCCTCCTCACACTACAAGTGGTGACACTAAAAAGAAATATTTGCAGATGCTATTCTGAGAGATTACTTGTATGTTAAAGGGTTAGTTCACCCAAAAAGGAAAATAATGTCATTTATTACTCACCCTCATGTCGTTCCACACCTGTAAGACCTTCATTTACCTTTGGAACGCAAATTAAGATATTTTTGTTGAAATCCGATGGCCCAGTGAGGCCTGCATAGCCAGCAATGACATTTCCTCTCTCAAGATCCATTAATGTGCTAAAATCAGTGGCGTAACTTTGTTTTAAAAAGTGGGTGGGACAGGAATGTGTATGTGGGGGGGGGGGGGGGGGGGGTATTGTAATTGTATTATTATAATAATAATAATATGATATTAAAATTAATATGATAGTTTCTTCCTTACATCTGCTATAATACAATATGTCTCGAGAGTATGTATATTAGTTAATAAATACGTGGATCCGCTGTAAAAAATAGATTGTCCTGATGGACTGGAGGCAATATTTTCGTTTAGCATGCAAGAGATTCGGGGTCGAATCCAACCAACCATGTATGATTTTTTTTTTCTCTCATTAAAACCAAAGATGTTCGTCAGTGATTGTATATCAAAATCAGGGACACGTTTATTTGTATTTTGTTTTGTGATTCAACGTAACGAATAGAGAGTCTCTGCAACAGTTAAGCGATAGATTGAAGCGCTCGTCCGTGTGAACACTGCGCAGCGTGCACGAGCGCCAAGAGAACACTGTTGCGCCTCTGATAACAGCGACAGCGAGCACTCAACATGATTTCAAAAACAACACATCCCAGCGCCAGATCGCCTATTATTAACTCAAATTGATAATCAACTAGAGGTGTTTCTTTTGTATTAGATATCCGTGAGATGTTTCAAAAAGTGGTGGGGACAATATCGACCCTTTCAAAAAGTGGTGGGGACATGTCCCACCCGTCCCACCCGCAAATTACGCCTATGGCTAAAATCATATTTAAATCAGTTCATGTGAGTACAGTGGTTCAATATTAATATTATAAAGCGACGAGAATATTTTTGGTGCGTCAAAAAAACAAAATAACCTCATATAGTGATGGCCGATTTCAAAACACTGCTTCAGGAAGCTTCGGAGCATAATGAATTAGCGTGTCGAATCATGATTCAGATCGCGTGTCAAACCGCCAAACTCAGTAGCCCCTCACTGCTGAACACTCAAGATCCAAGGGGCGGAGCCGGGTAGGTTAAGGTATATGGAAAGTGGGAGGAGTTGGATCTAGAACCAGGGGGTGGAGATGGGTAGGTTTAGAGCCAGGGGGCGGAGTTGGGTAGGTTTAGGGCTATGGAAAGTGGGAGGAGTTGGATCTAGATCTTGTGTTCTGCAGTGAGGACCATCTCGCCAAACTGCTGAAATCATGTGACTTTGGCGCTCCAAACCAATGATTCGACACAAAAGATTCATAACGCTCCGAAGCTTCCTGAAGCAGTGTTTTGAAATCGGCCATCACTATATAAGTCGTTATTTTGTTTTTTTGCCTCACCAAAAATATTCTCGTCGCTTTATAATATTAATATTGAACCACTGTACTCGCATGAACTGTTTTAAATGTGATTTTAATACATTAATGGATCTTGAGAGAGGAAATGTCATTGCTCCCTATGCAGGCCTCACTGAGCCATCGGATTTCAACCAAAATATCTTAATTTGTGTTCCGAAGATTAACGAAGGTCTTACGGGTGTGGAACGACATGAGGGTGAGTAATAAATGACAGAATTTTCATTTTTGGGTGAACTAACCCTTTAATGGGATAGCCAGCCTTAAAATTATAGTCTTAGTTGCTGCTTGTCATGAATAATGGACAGAGTTAAATAGCAAAACATTGTCAACAGAAACTGTATAATGCATATTAAGAGTTGACTATGGGTTTGTATTTGCTTGTACTGATACTGATTAGAAAGCAGAGTAGCAGGTGGAGGATATGATGTTAATATTTAGCCTGTCTGGTCTACACACACACACGCACGCACACACGTGCGCACATGTTTTATGGGGATATTCCATAGACATAATGATTATGATGGAAAAAAAAAATACTATCCTATCCTTTCACTTCCTTTTATCCCTCTCTGTTGTAGTTTATGATACTCTGAGCACTGCCTAAAACTTGTTTCGTGAAGCACTTCTTTTGTCTAACGACTCGCTTGTTGTATTCCTCACTTGTAAGTCGCTTTGGATAAAAGCATCTGCCAAATGAATAAATGTAAATGTAAATTTTTATACTGTACAAACTTTATATTCCAACTCCTTACCCTACCCCTAAACCTACCCATCACAGAAAACTTTCTGCATTTTTACATGTTCTAAAAACATCATTCTGTATGATTTATAAGCTGTTTTCCTCACAGGGACCAAAAAATGTCCCCACAAGACAAGGATTTCAGATATTGCCATCTTAGTGGGGACATTTTGTGTTTGTTAATAGTTGTGATACTTATTATTTGTAGTGGAAATCATGATGCCTTTTTAGGATACTTTTTGAATAGAAACATCAAAAGAACAACATGTATTAGAAATAGAGGCATTTTGTGACATTATAAATGTCTTTACTGTCACTTTTGATCAATTTAATGCATCCTTACTGAATAAGTATTTCCTTTCAATAAATAAATAAATACTAAGTATAATAAGTAAAAGTATTGTAACACATGAAGTTTTGTGTTGATCATTTGTTTTAATGCAGTTCTAGCCTCCATGTAGCTCAGAGTGGGTTTCTCTCACAACTGAGCAAATGGAAAACCTGGAGTGGATCTGATTATAACGCTCAATTATGCGGCTCCAGACTGACTTATCTGTTTGCTGTTTGGCAATGTTTCCAATGTTTGGAAGGAAAAGATTAAGTAACTGTGCATATTGATATTGCAAAAAAAGTTGTTGGTCTGAATATCAGCATGATTCTGACTACTTGCAGCCTCATGGTCATGCTGAAAAAAGGAATAATAACAATGGATAGGTAAGCATTACGGTTTTATGTATTATATCTGTGGTTAAAATTATTTATGAGTGTATACATCTGATTATAAGGTTTATAAAGACAGTCTTTATAATGCATTATAATACAAGCTTCATAGAAAGTGTTTTTGAGAAACAAAATAATTAAACAATCTAGCATGATTATAAAAAGGCACGTCACACATAAAGTGTACTGAATGTACTGTGTATCTTACATGGGTGATGGTGGCTTTTACTGTGTAAACAAGGATATCTAATATTTATTTACAGGGTGGGGTGACTTTAAATGTTTACTTTTCTCTCACAGTCTGGTTATAAATGTTGAGCTTCAGCCATTATGTCCTCTTAAACTAATGCAGATAATTAGTCTTGTGTCCATAAACCATAATTGCTTTCTATCTAACAGAAACAAGACCAGTCAATGACATCACCAAGATAACTCATCTACCTGGTTCATCTGGTATTAAAAAATAAATAAATAAATAATCTGATATTGACGTTTTCTGTCTGTGTATTTTATCATGATTTCCCTGGCAATTGCCTTTCTGAAATTAAAGGGATAATTCACCCAAAAATGAAAATTCATTTACTCATCCTCAAGTGGTCCCAAACCTGTGGTCTGTGGCTTCTAAAAGATTGAAAACCCCTGCAATGGGTTACATTAAAGGAAGTGATAATAGATTTAAAGTGAAAGGGTGAATTGTGTTCTTAGAATTTTAATATTAAAAATGAAAACACTCCTGTTCCCTTCTGCTATAGTAGCAAGCGCAACTTTCAGCAAACAGTTTACTTCATTCATTCAGTTTAACAGCATTACGTTCAAGAGGGTAAGCTTTCCATTCAGTTTAAACTGTGCATGTGGATTTAAAACACTTAAGTTTTTGTTACTTTCATGCAGTAAGTGTACCCAACCATTAATGAGTTTTTATTATTATTAAGCGTATTATTTTACCTTCTCAGGCAGGCTACTATAAGGTCAATGGTATGACCCATTTTAGGCATGGATCTTTTTAGCCTTATCAAGCCTTATTCAGGGGGACCGGATTAGAGGAGCAGTGGGGATCTGAGCCAAGATTCTATTGTAAAAGACGCCATGACACGTAGACGTACAGTCAAGCCAAAAATTATTCAGACATTTTTGATATATTTTTGCTAGTGGGTGCAGGACACTATAGTTCATGTACATGAGGATAGTAAAATAAAGTAAACTGTGACATATTAAACCCAAAAATTCTTCATACAGTGGACTACCAGTAAAATTGATAAAAAATTTGGAACCAAAAATTATTCAGACACATGAGCCAATTAGCATATATGTGACATCATCATGTTGTATTTGCATTCTGCCTAATGTGGGCACATTACATCTGTTGTCTCTCCTAATCCATGCTCACAATCTGTATTTCAATATAATATATCAATAAAAACATTCTCATTTACATATTTTCAGTCAGACAACAGAATGTGTATAGTGTCTATGTTGACCTGCAGTCAAAAAAGTCTGGCGATACACTGTTAGCCCGGATAAGTTGAATTTACTTAAAAAATTTGAGGAAACTGGTTGCCCTAAAAAAAATAAGTAATGATTAAGTAATGTGAACTTAATAATTCGAGTTCATTTAACTTAAAATGTTTTGTAATATTAATTACTTTGTAGTTATTACACCTAGTATATTTAAGTTCAATGTACTAAGCAAGTTAACTTGCCATCCATGCCTCCCATCATGCATTGCTGCATGAATAAATTATGAGCTGAATTGTCTTAGTAATTTAAATTTTGCTGTTTTTCTGTGACTTTTTAGTAGCTTGTTTTCTACTGTTGATCTGTTTATCAGAATATATTGCTTGTCACCGTTGTTGAGATTCATACGCTGATTCTTGATTTCTCATGCTGTGATCCTGATACACTTCTGTAGGCTATTTTGCATTACACTACACACTATCTCTAAACCTTTATTCTTTTATCACTAAAATGTGTTTTATCATGCTTATGTTGTACTTGTATCTGTTTTAGAATTATGTATTGAATATTTGCTATTAAATGTTTTTTAAATAATATTCTTAAAATATTAGGCCTACTTTAAAGTAAATAGTCTGTAGTTTGTAAATAAGTAATAAATATATTTTAGTACACCTTACAATCATTTGGGTCTCATTTGCTCCTACTTGGGCAAATACGGTTTTAATCAAGGATGGGATTGTTTAATAGTTTTTGAGTTCTTTTTATTATTATTATTATTTTAATGTTAATGCTCTATTAAATAAAGGTTGCTCTTTTCCTGCACTCCGGCACCCTCTAGTGACATGTTTAAATATCACACTTAAAGGGACTCCAACCAATGATATTTTTGAATCTGTTTTAATATAAAGATCTTAACTGAAAGAATTTCCAATTAAAATGATCAACTACTTATCAGCCATGCAAAATACTGCAATAAATTATCATATTTGTTACAAGTGTCCTCTAGTGGAAATTTCACAGTTAGCATACTGTAAGTCAAAGATGATAAAGCTTATCGTCGAAAGTATGGTATTTTCAATTGTCTGATTTTATTCCTCAACAATCTCCTTTATTTTCATAGAAGTATTTTGTCTCTCTCTGACACTTCCAAAGCACAAAGAGGAACATGTCCACTGCACTTCCACCCTGTATGCCACCATCCATTTCCAGCGGTCAAAGGCCAGTGCAAAAACGTGCTTTTTCATCTGACAACTTCAGAGACTACATTATTATTATTTGACACCTAACCTGATTGTTGTTAAAGTTGCCTTTTGTGTCTTCGACAGGCAATCCAAACTGCATGAAATCATTAGGCCGATTATGTGAACTACACGCATGGATTGCCAGGGAAAATAATCCGATTATCATGACGTCGAGCTGCTCTGCTGAAAAAAGCAGCATGGAAAGCACAAAACTTCTACAGTCAGAGTCTAAGAAGAGAGTATAAGAAGATCACGGATCATGGATGGTGCTAAATAGAGACACTAATACTGCAACAGTCGGGATCCACAATTGTTGCATGATTACATGGGATTTTGTTAAACTAGCGTAAAATAGAAAATTATGTGGCACTTTTGAGTTGCTACTTTCATTTAGTTATTCCCCAATACTGCAAAGAAGAGCAGTAAAGTTAATCCAACCAGGGTTACTATCATTAAGAAGAAAAAAACATCATTACTTGAAACAAAATAAATGGTAATTGAAATAAAATACAATATATACAAACTTCTCTTCTTTAGTTTAAGAAGTAACTAATGTAACTCTATCAATGTTACTAAACTAACACTGCATGAAATGCATTAACACTCCTTAATTATCTTAATTATTAGTTTTAATGGCTAATGAGTGTTAACAAAGAAACACCTGCAGCTTTTTTTTTCATCGTTCCCGCCTCTCTTCGTCATTACGCAGGTGGACTGACCCAATGTGTTCGACTCTGGCTTGTAAAACTGACCGAGTGGAAAAATAATGATGTCGATATAAAAGGCTGGATTTGTACAGTCAATTGATGGTGTGAAAATCCTCTGTAATGAATCTGGAGAAGGATCCTGCCAGGACATACAGGTGCACGTTATGAAGATATGCAGAGAATGAGGCCAACACGGCTGAGCGGATCATTCCGTTTATAATGGGGCACAAGTTATTCTTTTCACTGGCTGGATCACATCTTCTCATTCGTGGTGAACACTGAATGCATCATGTCTTGTTTTGTGATACAAATGAGTACATAAAAAAGACTGAATGAATTCTTGATGCAGTCAGGATACACCAGGCCAACATTCATAATTCTAATTGACAAAGTTTGGGTGTGAGAAGAATTTTGAACATGATTTACACATGCGCATGACGTCACCAT
>NC_063048.1:29015426-29017926 GCF_018812025.1 Megalobrama amblycephala | reverse complement strand
AAGCACAACAGTGAGTGTTTTAAAAAGAAGTATACAAAATGTCTAAAAAAAAAATCACATTGCCAGTAATGTGGATATAGAAACTCATTCAATGTAAGGGTATGTTTACACATGTAAAAGTTTTTCCTTCATGTTTTTTGTTGTCAAAACAATACCAGTTCATATGGATCCACGAAAACAACTAAAAGTGCTGTATTATGCTGCCAGGCCAGTAGTTGGCGATGTCACTTAGTAAAGAAACAGTACGCGCCTTTAGACTGAACATGTAATACATATGCACATTACGTCATAATTTTCACAAATTCTTGTTTTTTGTTAGTTTTACACAGAGACGATAGCAGTATTGTTTACAAAAACTTGCACTTTGAAACCCACATTTTAAAAGTTAGCATTTTCAGGCCCACAAAATGGCGTTGTTGTCAAAATTAAGGGCAAAAGCTGAAAATGTTAACTGTTTTATGTATATACAATAGGGATGTGCAACGATTAATCGCGATTAATCGTTTGCAAAATAAAAGTCTGTGTTTACATATGTGTATGTTGTGTGTATAATAATTATGTATATATAAATACACACACATACATGTATATATTTAAGAAATGTATGCATGTTTAAATAAATATATATATTTTATATATATTTTATATTACATATAAATATAAATATTTTATATATAAATCTAACATTTTTCTTAAATATATACATGTATGTGTCTGTATTTATATATACATAATTATTATACACAGAACACACACATATTACGTAAACACAGACTTTTATTTTGCAAACGATTAATCGCGATTAATCGTTGCACATCCCTAATATACAACAAATGACTGTGAACGCTGTGAAAATTCACAGATTTGTATGATACAATACATCCATTTTTGTTTGCATACCGATAATTTTCATATAAATTTCATATAAGAATAAGAGGAGCCATTTTTAGCAATTAATTTAAGCTACTTAAACATATAACATTATAAAAATGTATAATGACAAAATGAAATATAGTATTAATACTATATAATTAATATTAAGATTAATATAATTTGCATTAATAATTATTTTGTTTGATTTTAGGGTTTTTATTCATCTTTAAATAAATTGTGTACTTCATTTAAAAAAAATTGATTTCAAATGTAATAAACAGTCTATATTTTTATATCGTTTTATTTTTAGTTGTATTATTTTAGTTATATTATTTAAAAAGTTCATTATATTTTATTCTTTGAAATGCATGCATAGTACATTTTTTATTTGTATTTTATAAAAACTTGATTAATTAAATTACCAATATAATTCATGGACACAGCACAAGTTATACAAGCAATAAATAAATTACAAAAATGCTGAAAAAGAAATTGTATAATATAAAGGCTCAAACTAATTCTTCCTCACCTAGTAGCATCCTAAAAGTCCACTGTGTAATATTTAGGAGGATCTATTGACAGAAATGCAATATAATATACATAACTATGTTTTCAGTGGTGTATAAAGACCTTACATAATAAACAGTTATGTTTTTATTACCTTAGAATGAGCCATTTCTATTTACATAAACCGCAGGTCCCCTTACATTTAATTCGCCGTTTTGCGCCGCCATGTTTCTACAATAGCCCTAAATAGACAAACTGCTCTACAGAGCGTGTTTGCTTGACTGGCTACTCTCTGCTGTCTCAGACGATGACATCTTTGTCCTGTGTCGGCCACCGTAGCTTCACTACGTGCTTCCAAAGGGAGGGGTGAGCGGGGGACTGAGTCACTGGTTGCAATTCGCAACCTCACTACTAGATGCCGCTAAAACTTACACACTGCACCTTTAAGGCCTGGACTGTTTCACAGACAGGGCTTAGCCTAGTTCAATTAGGGCATTTAAGAAGCTTTTTTAAACTAGAAAAAAAAAACATTACTGCTGTGCATCTTGAGACATAATAATGGCACTGACATAATTTAAGATATGTCAGTGCAAGTTACTTTCAATTAAAACAGCTCAAACATGCATTTTAGGCTTAAGCCTCGTCTATGAAACTGGGGGTAAATGTGTGGCTATAAATACATATAATACAAACAATGATGCCATGTGCCAAATTCAACTGGGCAGGGAAACTTTAGGGAGATCTTGTTGTGTGCATGTTGACTCATGTTTTCTTTTAGTTCTACTGACACACAAAGGTGATCCCTGCAGAGATGTGTGAACGTGTTCGTTGTAGCACGAGTGAAGTGTCCTTTTGAACCAGGTGGAAAGAACAACAATGCCTGTACACAGTGTAGATCAAATACAATGCAAAGAAATAAAATACGTTCTGAATGTGGTGTCACTAGAAACATTAAAGAAGGAACACTTCGTACTCATCACAATCTAAAGTGTAGGTAGTGCTGGAAGCCTGAGCAGGATCAGTTAACGGTGTCGGCTCAGGTGTTCACTTTGCCCGCAAGTCCCTCAATGGAACTTGAATATATAGCTGCCACTCCACGTTATGGAGGCAGAGGAAGCCT